>NW_026733017.1:0-226172 GCF_028476545.2 Physella acuta | reverse complement strand
ATTGTTTTCATTGTTTTTTTATTTATTTTTTAACCACCTTTTAACTTTAAGGTTCTATAACCATCATTTTTGACGACCACTTATATATATTTAAATACATTTTGTTTATATTTTTATAATTTTCTAAAAAATATTAATATAGAAGATCAACAAATAATTTTTTTTTTTTCTTTCTGTGATCTCGGCATATGAAGTGATAGTGTGTTCATCACTATGTCCAACCGCCTTACTTTCCCTAACGTAAGTTAGGTACCCATCAGAGTTGGGTAGACTCGGGGACAGTCTACTGTCTTTGAACCTGGATTCGAACTCGGGACATTTGGGTTAGCAGTCGTAAGTTCTACCACGCTGCCCCCTTCATTCATGACTATATAAGTTCCTATTGATTTGGTCAGAATAATTGTCAGGGGCACAGTTATCTCTTTACTAAATAAAACTAATATAGAAACGAAGGCAGAGTCGAATTTTTCTAGAACAGTCTTGTTAACAACCACGAGTAGCGTCCCGTAAATTTAGGATCCCAATGGTTTAACATAGAAATGACACTAAACACCCTTGGTAATGTCTTTGTAAACGAAAAGTCCGTTAAGTTTCAAATCTCAAGTTTTGTAAACGTCTTTGTTTAAGTATTTACATTGTTTTATGTAGGTTCAGAAGTATTTCATACCGACAATGGAACAGTGTCCGTGCGCGTTTGTTTACATTTAAAAAATACATGTCGCGTGCTTTGCGCGCGTCTCACGACGTTTTAAGTTTTCCTAGTGTTTTTAAAACAGCGATTTCTTTCTAAAATAGTGACCAGGGTCAGACATCAAAGAGTATATTAATCAATTATCATTAACAATTTAAAAAGTAATTTAGGATGTCAATGGTTTAACATAGAAATTACACTAAATACCCTTGGTTATGTCTTTGATTTTGTAAACAAAAAGTCGATTATGTTTCAAATCTCAAGTTTTGTAAACTTCTTTGTTTAAGTGTTTACATTGTTTTAAGTAGGTTCAGAACTAGGTTTATTTTATTAACATAAAAGTTTCGTCTTAATTAAAAATAATTGTCAGACTAAATAGCTAATTAAAATGATCAATAGCAGTTTGGTTTAATAAGTAATATATGTGTTACACCAGCGTTAATCTTAGAAAAATATTTTGATTGTTATGATTATAATTGTTTTTTTTTTTTTCCAATTGTCTTATTAATACTCGGCGCTATGATTTGTGAGATAATGACCACCATGGTATATATTATATTTATATACACTGTTATTATTTTTTTTTAAAGTCATCACTATCCCACTGAAACCTCTTAAAATAAGACCATTTTCCTATGATCAAAATTTTAGCTCAAATCAGTGAGAAATAAATCGGGTCTAGCATATATTAATCCAACTGATGTCGTTTAGAAGAAAAGCTGTACCTACAATTAAATTTACTGAAAGGTTTGCTTAGAAGCTTTTATCAAAATGGTTGTGCACTTATACTTGTAATAAGTTATAATTTTGTACTTTTCATAGATATGTATTGAATTAGTCCATTTTGATTATGACTTGTTGTCCTGGCGTTGACATTTTACACTTTTTTTTTTGAGACTCACATATACACATACATATACATACACACACACACACACACACACACAAATGAAACTAAAATCAAATCACAACAAGTCTTGTTTAATTTTATTAATTTTATTTTCCCTAAGCCGATAAAATACTATGGTATAATATTTACAAGCTTGCAAAACATACACGCGTCATTCACTCTATGTATTTTTTAAGTGCAACGAAGGCACGAGACCGCCTTTTATTGTGTGCCGTGAGCACAATACCCATTGTATGGGTATCTGAGCATAGGGCAATAGCTATACCCCAACGCACATGGGCGGTTAGATAATAAGCGAGGTAGCTTTTCCGCGGAGCAAGCTGTGAAACAGGTGAAATAAAGAAAGTCGCTTTTTTTTTGTATTTTATGTCTCAATCAGGGTGGCGCGATATTTTTTTTTTCTTTGTATCCGTGTTGTAAACAAAATGAGGAGGAGAAAGGGTAGTGACCTACCCTCCCACCCGTGTGTTCCATGATGGCAAACACAATTTTAAATGTGTATTTGTTAGGTTTTAGTAGCGATACATCTTCTACTTGTTTCTTCCTTGTGACATTATTAGCAGGGGAGACGATTCGTTTCCGCGGAGCGAGTCGTGCGTCATTTAAAGACATCAAATAGGGTAATGTTACACAAGACAAGCTTTTAGTACTCTGTTGAAATTAATTAAAGGGAGAAAACCCTAAAAAATATTTACTAACGTCCCTCTGGTGTAATCTTTACAAGCTAACAAAACATACGCCGTCATTCACTCTACGCATTTTTTTAAAGTGCTACGAAAGCACGCGGCTACCTTCCATTGTGTACCGTGACCACAATACCCATTGTATGGGTATCTGCGCATAGGACAATGAATCAAACAGACTGTGTCGGAAAAATACTTCCACACAACACCCTTCTCTCGAAGAAGACAATTTATTTTTAACTTCACGTTGAGTAATTTTATTTTATTTTTATTTTTTAAAAGTGTTTTTGGTACGTTTTAGTAGCGAGATATCGTCTACTCGTTTCTTCCTTGCGATGTCATTAGCAGGGGAGATGATTCGTCTTTTACAGTGAGCTAGACCATTTCTTTTCCAAGTGCAACGTACGCGAAATAAAGACACTAGCTTTTGTATTTTATATCGCAAGCAGGTGACGGGATATTTATACATCTGCTTGAGCGTTATCGGCGAAACTTGTTTTCAACATTATTAATACGCTAAAATTTTAAAATATTATTGTTTCATACACCGATCTCAAGATAGAGTTTTTAATCAGATCTATTATTAACAAATATTGTCATTTTAACACACTGCGTAACCATCAAGTTGAATCAACCACACCTGATGTTACCACTCGTTAAGTCAAGTCTTCAAGACAAAACACTGATACTAAACAAGACATTAAACTGAATTATATGCCACTATGTGATACAACTAATATTATCTTTGCAATGTTAAAAGAGGGGGTATAACTTGTATTGAGTATAGATGTATGGTGTTTAATATTTAATACATAGAACACAGGACAAAAAAAAAAAAAAAAAAAAAAAAAAAAAAAAAAAAAAAAAAAAAAACAGATTTACATCACCGCAACATCCGACATAAGGGTTGGGATGGGTACGGGGAGGGCGGAGGAGAAGAAAAAAAAAAACACCATAAAATGTATAACGCTACAAATGTTTGGCTTTATTCAACGACTTAAGAGTAGAAATGTGCTATAATTTTATGTATGTCTTCATTGTAACAGTCACCATAACAAATGCTTAAACTTTATGATTTTTTTTGTGTGCGAGAAATGCTACCAGTGTGATTGCACCAAGTCCTGCCACAGACCATTTAATTAATGTTTTAAAAGATGCCCAATCTCTCTGACTTTCAGTGCGGCGTGAATAAAACTCAACCAGACCTTGCTGTAGAAGATAAAAATAAGAGAGACTCAATTTCTTAATTTCTCTATCTTGAAGATGGGTAATCAGTATACTTTAAAGTCATGGGGAGAGGGGTGATAAAAGATGATAGAGATAAAATATAGCTGTAGCATACATAACAATTATCCTAAACGCAACATGCATTCTAATGAAAACACAGCACATAAATTTGAATTAATCAATATTCTGTTGTTCAAATGTATCAGTTAAAACAAGTCAATATACTGATTTAGATTCTTCTTAACAGGTGATATAAATTTGATATTATGATGTATGCAAATAGAAACTATTCTTACCCATTTATCATTAGACGTCAGCCATTCTTGTAAGTTAGTGTCGATATATGAGGTAACCCATTCAACAGCATTATCTGCCAAATGGTTTTTATTATGTACGAAACAATATACCACAAGGCATCCAGCGAAGCCTAAAAGCGCTACAATCCTGCCCCAGTTAACACCATCAGAGAAGGTTTCATCAACTATTATTTTAGAAGTATCATAAGCGTTGTTATCAGTAATATTAAGCTGTTCAATCAAATCATTGAATCTATTTCGAAATCGTTCCTCAAATTCATCACCAAGATTACGCATTGCCGCTTGGACAACATTTGGAGTAACACTACTTTGTCGCCCATCATTTTCCCACTGAAAACCTTCCTTCGCTACTCGATGTTTGATATAATCCACTACTATCGAACGAGTATTATAAGATTCCATGTTTTCAGACAATTCACTCGAACTTAACACATCTGTTTTTAAAAAACCATCTCAAACTTTAAATGAGATTCATTTATATTACACAAAAAACAAAAATACCTAATTCAGCAAACAAAAAAAAAGTGAAGACCTTTTGTTATTCGTAGCAACTAAATCGCCAACCAATCTTACGGCCACCTGCATAATCGATCAAATTATAGAAAGAACGTGGTTTGCATCGCAAATTTAAAAACATGGCGATGTTTACCTATGCTTACAGACCTCAACCAAAAAAGGCAAATGGCAATGAAACTATAAGAAGGAGGAATATATATCTTAGTCATGCAGCAGATTACCTGCCCATGTTCGCTTTAGTATTACAGTTTTCATTTAATTTCTTTTTGACTTGAACTTCTTTAATTTAAGAAGGTTTACTTATACATAATACATTACGTCTAATTACAATTTTTTATTTTTACCACTCAATGTATTTTGTTTTTTCTATATCTTGCATTGTCATCTTAATTTTTGATCACCTTAGTAAAAATTTGCTTAAGATTATAAATTTCAAGTTTTAAAAAACATCAACGTTATAGTACGTCGTGTCAAATGACACACCGTTTAAAATGTCTACATTTAAAGTTCACAAACATAATGACGTAAAAACTAAATATGATATGACGTTAGCATACATATCATTCAATCTAATCACTCTAAAGTACAAATCAATAATTTTTATTGATTAAGGGGCTGGGTGAGTTATTTTTATTCGGGTGCCCAGGGAAGGTTTGGGGTTGGTTGGGACAGATTTTATACACGAGTCGGTGACGTTTTCACCGAGGCAGGGTTCGAAGCTAGACCATGCATGTTTTGGAATTGTTAGGGTTCGAGTCTATAGTAGGGTCGGGGGAGTTTTCACCTAGGCAGGTTGCAAAGTTGGAACATCCATGTTTTAGAATTGATAGGTAGAGAGTTTATACGAGAGTCGTGGGAGTTTGTATTTCACTGAAGCGTGTTTCAATGTTGGGACATCCATGTTTTGGAATTGGATGAGGTAGAGTTTATACTAGGGACGGAGGTGTTTTGGTTACACCGAGGGTGGTTTCGAAGTTGGTACATGCATGTTTAGGAATTGTTGGTAACCGAGTTCATACTAGTGTCGGTTAAGGTTGGTATTGAACTCGGAACATGCATGTTTTGGAATCGGTAGGTGTAGAGTCCATACTAGGGTCGGTGAAGTTTTCACCGAGGCAGGTTACAAAGTTGGGACATGCATGTTTAGGAATTGTTGTCAGTCGAGTTCATACTAGGGTCGGGGGAGTTTTGTTAACACCGAGGCAGGTTGCAAAGTTGGTACATGCATGTTTAGGAATTGTTGGTAGCCGAGTTCATACTAGTGTCGGTGAAGGTTGGTTTTGAACTCGGAACATTCATGTTTTGGAATCGGTAGGTGTAGAGTCCGTACTAGGGTCGGTGAAGTTTTCACCGAGGCAGGTTACAAAGTTGGGACATGCATGTTTAGGAATTGTTGTCAGTCGAGTTCATACTAGGGTCGGTGAAGTTTTCACCGAGGTAGGTTTCAAAGTTGTTACATGTATGTTTAGGAATAGATGAGGGGCAGAGTTTATACAAAGGTCGGAGGTGTTTTGTTAACACCTAGGTAGGTTTCAAAGTTGTTACAGGTATGATTTGGAATTGATGGGGGTAGAGTTTAAACTAGCGTCGGGGGAGTTTGGGTTTCACAGAGGCGTGTTTCAAAATTGGTACATGGATGTTTTGGAAGTGATCGGGGAAGAGCTTATACTACCGTGGGATGGATTTCGTTTTCACCTAGACAGGTTTCAAACTGGGACCATCGATGTTTCGGAATTGGTTGTGTTAGAGTTTACACTAGAGTGGGACGGTCTTTGTTTTCAACAAGACAGGTTTCAAAGTTGGTACATGGATGTTTGGTACAGGACTGTTTTGGAATCGGTGAGGCAAAGTTAAACTAGGGTCAGGGGAGTTTTCAACGAGGCTGGTTTCGAAATTGGGCCACGAATGTTTCGGAGTTGGATGGGAACGATGTCACTTGTAATATTAGTTGAATACAGATACAAGTTTGTCTGTTACTTTGTCCTTTGTCTGTCCAAGTAATAGTGTGGGTAGAGGTACGGTCTGTTTATCTAGCGGGTGTTTAGGGATGGGGCGAGGGCGGTGGACATAGGTGGCTAGGCTGCAAGAGATATTCAACGAGGAGTGGTGTCTATAAGTTAAATATCCCAGTCTGTTGGAGTAGTGTCTAGGAGTTGTGATATTAGTTAAATAAATATTTGTCTGTAAGATTGTCATACATCCTTTGTCTCTTAAATGGAATAGAATGGGTTGTGGTACGGTCTGTATATCTAACGGTTGGTATTGAGGTTAGGAATGGGAGAAGGGGAAAGGGGTTGCGGACAAAGGGAAGGGGAAGGGCGAATAGTGATAAAAATAACTCACCCAGCCCCTTAATCAATAAAAATTATTGATTTGTACTTTAGAGTGATTAGATTGAATGATATGTATGCTAACGTCATATCATATTTAGTTTTTACGTCATTATGTTGGTGAACTTTAAATGTAGACATTTTAAACGGTGTGTCATTTGACACGACGTACTATAACGTTGATGTTTTTTAAAACTTGAAGTTTATAATCTTAAGCAAATTTTTACTAAGGTGATCAAAAATTAAGATGACAATGCAAGATATAGAAAAACAAAATACATTGAGTGGTAAAAATAAAAAATTGTAATTAGACGTAATGTATTATGTATAAGTAAACCTTCTTAAATTAAAGAAGTTCAAGTCAAAAAGAAATTAAATGAAAACTGTAATACTAAAGCGAACATGGGCAGGTAATCTGCTGCATGACTAAGATATATATTCCTCCTTCTTATAGTTTCATTGCCATTTGCCTTTTTTGGTTGAGGTCTGTAAGCATAGGTAAACATCGCCATGTTTTTAAATTTGCGATGCAAACCACGTTCTTTCTATAATTTGATCGATTATGCAGGTGGCCGTAAGATTGGTTGGCGATTTAGTTGCTACGAATAACAAAAGGTCTTCACTTTTTTTTTGTTTGCTGAATTAGGTATTTTTGTTTTTTGTGTAATATAAATGAATCTCATTTAAAGTTTGAGATGGTTTTTTAAAAACAGATGTGTTAAGTTCGAGTGAATTGTCTGAAAACATGGAATCTTATAATACTCGTTCGATAGTAGTGGATTATATCAAACATCGAGTAGCGAAGGAAGGTTTTCAGTGGGAAAATGATGGGCGACAAAGTAGTGTTACTCCAAATGTTGTCCAAGCGGCAATGCGTAATCTTGGTGATGAATTTGAGGAACGATTTCGAAATAGATTCAATGATTTGATTGAACAGCTTAATATTACTGATAACAACGCTTATGATACTTCTAAAATAATAGTTGATGAAACCTTCTCTGATGGTGTTAACTGGGGCAGGATTGTAGCGCTTTTAGGCTTCGCTGGATGCCTTGTGGTATATTGTTTCGTACATAATAAAAACCATTTGGCAGATAATGCTGTTGAATGGGTTACCTCATATATCGACACTAACTTACAAGAATGGCTGACGTCTAATGATAAATGGGTAAGAATAGTTTCTATTTGCATACATCATAATATCAAATTTATATCACCTGTTAAGAAGAATCTAAATCAGTATATTGACTTGTTTTAACTGATACATTTGAACAACAGAATATTGATTAATTCAAATTTATGTGCTGTGTTTTCATTAGAATGCATGTTGCGTTTAGGATAATTGTTATGTATGCTACAGCTATATTTTATCTCTATCATCTTTTATCACCCCTCTCCCCATGACTTTAAAGTATACTGATTACCCATCTTCAAGATAGAGAAATTAAGAAATTGAGTCTCTCTTATTTTTATCTTCTACAGCAAGGTCTGGTTGAGTTTTATTCACGCCGCACTGAAAGTCAGAGAGATTGGGCATCTTTTAAAACATTAATTAAATGGTCTGTGGCAGGACTTGGTGCAATCACACTGGTAGCATTTCTCGCACACAAAAAAAATCATAAAGTTTAAGCATTTGTTATGGTGACTGTTACAATGAAGACATACATAAAATTATAGCACATTTCTACTCTTAAGTCGTTGAATAAAGCCAAACATTTGTAGCGTTATACATTTTATGGTGTTTTTTTTTTTCTTCTCCTCCGCCCTCCCCGTACCCATCCCAACCCTTATGTCGGATGTTGCGGTGATGTAAATCTGTTTTTTTTTTTTTTTTTTTTTTTTTTTTTTTTTTTTTTTTTTTTTTGTCCTGTGTTCTATGTATTAAATATTAAACACCATACATCTATACTCAATACAAGTTATACCCCCTCTTTTAACATTGCAAAGATAATATTAGTTGTATCACATAGTGGCATATAATTCAGTTTAATGTCTTGTTTAGTATCAGTGTTTTGTCTTGAAGACTTGACTTAACGAGTGGTAACATCAGGTGTGGTTGATTCAACTTGATGGTTACGCAGTGTGTTAAAATGACAATATTTGTTAATAATAGATCTGATTAAAAACTCTATCTTGAGATCGGTGTATGAAACAATAATATTTTAAAATTTTAGCGTATTAATAATGTTGAAAACAAGTTTCGCCGATAACGCTCAAGCAGATGTATAAATATCCCGTCACCTGCTTGCGATATAAAATACAAAAGCTAGTGTCTTTATTTCGCGTACGTTGCACTTGGAAAAGAAATGGTCTAGCTCACTGTAAAAGACGAATCATCTCCCCTGCTAATGACATCGCAAGGAAGAAACGAGTAGACGATATCTCGCTACTAAAACGTACCAAAAACACTTTTAAAAAATAAAAATAAAATAAAATTACTCAACGTGAAGTTAAAAATAAATTGTCTTCTTCGAGAGAAGGGTGTTGTGTGGAAGTATTTTTCCGACACAGTCTGTTTGATTCATTGTCCTATGCGCAGATACCCATACAATGGGTATTGTGGTCACGGTACACAATGGAAGGTAGCCGCGTGCTTTCGTAGCACTTTAAAAAAATGCGTAGAGTGAATGACGGCGTATGTTTTGTTAGCTTGTAAAGATTACACCAGAGGGACGTTAGTAAATATTTTTTAGGGTTTTCTCCCTTTAATTAATTTCAACAGAGTACTAAAAGCTTGTCTTGTGTAACATTACCCTATTTGATGTCTTTAAATGACGCACGACTCGCTCCGCGGAAACGAATCGTCTCCCCTGCTAATAATGTCACAAGGAAGAAACAAGTAGAAGATGTATCGCTACTAAAACCTAACAAATACACATTTAAAATTGTGTTTGCCATCATGGAACACACGGGTGGGAGGGTAGGTCACTACCCTTTCTCCTCCTCATTTTGTTTACAACACGGATACAAAGAAAAAAAAAATATCGCGCCACCCTGATTGAGACATAAAATACAAAAAAAAGCGACTTTCTTTATTTCACCTGTTTCACAGCTTGCTCCGCGGAAAAGCTACCTCGCTTATTATCTAACCGCCCATGTGCGTTGGGGTATAGCTATTGCCCTATGCTCAGATACCCATACAATGGGTATTGTGCTCACGGCACACAATAAAAGGCGGTCTCGTGCCTTCGTTGCACTTAAAAAATACATAGAGTGAATGACGCGTGTATGTTTTGCAAGCTTGTAAATATTATACCATAGTATTTTATCGGCTTAGGGAAAATAAAATTAATAAAATTAAACAAGACTTGTTGTGATTTGATTTTAGTTTCATTTGTGTGTGTGTGTGTGTGTGTGTGTATGTATATGTATGTGTATATGTGAGTCTCAAAAAAAAAAGTGTAAAATGTCAACGCCAGGACAACAAGTCATAATCAAAATGGACTAATTCAATACATATCTATGAAAAGTACAAAATTATAACTTATTACAAGTATAAGTGCACAACCATTTTGATAAAAGCTTCTAAGCAAACCTTTCAGTAAATTTAATTGTAGGTACAGCTTTTCTTCTAAACGACATCAGTTGGATTAATATATGCTAGACCCGATTTATTTCTCACTGATTTGAGCTAAAATTTTGATCATAGGAAAATGGTCTTATTTTAAGAGGTTTCAGTGGGATAGTGATGACTTTAAAAAAAAATAATAACAGTGTATATAAATATAATATATACCATGGTGGTCATTATCTCACAAATCATAGCGCCGAGTATTAATAAGACAATTGGAAAAAAAAAAAAACAATTATAATCATAACAATCAAAATATTTTTCTAAGATTAACGCTGGTGTAACACATATATTACTTATTAAACCAAACTGCTATTGATCATTTTAATTAGCTATTTAGTCTGACAATTATTTTTAATTAAGACGAAACTTTTATGTTAATAAAATAAACCTAGTTCTGAACCTACTTAAAACAATGTAAACACTTAAACAAAGAAGTTTACAAAACTTGAGATTTGAAACATAATCGACTTTTTGTTTACAAAATCAAAGACATAACCAAGGGTATTTAGTGTAATTTCTATGTTAAACCATTGACATCCTAAATTACTTTTTAAATTGTTAATGATAATTGATTAATATACTCTTTGATGTCTGACCCTGGTCACTATTTTAGAAAGAAATCGCTGTTTTAAAAACACTAGGAAAACTTAAAACGTCGTGAGACGCGCGCAAAGCACGCGACATGTATTTTTTAAATGTAAACAAACGCGCACGGACACTGTTCCATTGTCGGTATGAAATACTTCTGAACCTACATAAAACAATGTAAATACTTAAACAAAGACGTTTACAAAACTTGAGATTTGAAACTTAACGGACTTTTCGTTTACAAAGACATTACCAAGGGTGTTTAGTGTCATTTCTATGTTAAACCATTGGGATCCTAAATTTACGGGACGCTACTCGTGGTTGTTAACAAGACTGTTCTAGAAAAATTCGACTCTGCCTTCGTTTCTATATTAGTTTTATTTAGTAAAGAGATAACTGTGCCCCTGACAATTATTCTGACCAAATCAATAGGAACTTATATAGTCATGAATGAAGGGGGCAGCGTGGTAGAACTTACGACTGCTAACCCAAATGTCCCGAGTTCGAATCCAGGTTCAAAGACAGTAGACTGTCCCCGAGTCTACCCAACTCTGATGGGTACCTAACTTACGTTAGGGAAAGTAAGGCGGTTGGACATAGTGATGAACACACTATCACTTCATATGCCGAGATCACAGAAAGAAAAAAAAAAAATTATTTGTTGATCTTCTATATTAATATTTTTTAGAAAATTATAAAAATATAAACAAAATGTATTTAAATATATATAAGTGGTCGTCAAAATGATGGTTATAGAACCTTAAAGTTAAAAGGTGGTTAAAAAATAAATAAAAAAACAATGAAAACAATGAAAACGTTGTGATTACAACATATGTAAATATTAAAAACCAACAAAGCAAACAGCCACAACAAATAAAGCAATCACACTTAACATAATTAACACGACTAGACAAAAAACAGAGGACAAAAACAGACTGATAGTAAATAGTAACGGCTATTTATAGATCAACTGTATGAGAAATATGGCCTATTGTAAAGCAAGCCTAGCTGAATAAATTATTTTTAATGACTATTTAAACATATCTTTCAAAAAAAAAAAAATCGATACTCTATTGTTTGTCGTCGCGGCCGTAAAGGAGCGTCACGGAAGACAATAGGAGGAGGGGAACACCTGCTCCAGCTGGAGTATTTTACTATATAGCTTGTCTCCGCAGTATTTTACTATATAAACATGTCTCCGCAGCTCCGCAGTATTTTTACTATATAGCCTGTCTCCGCAATAATACCCAAAGGGGACCTACTATACTACTCATCTGTGAGTGCAACTAAAAATGTTTGACCAGTTCATCACGGATGGCAAAAAAAAAAAAAGATTGATTAGCTCTCCGCAGTGGTGATTAAAACAAACGATCTGTAATTAGCAATCCATATTTGTTACAGCAAGACGTGCATTCAACAGTTGTATCTCCAGATTGAGAGGAAAAACATTTAACAAAGACTTTATCCTTGTTAACTCAGCTCTGATGGGTACCTAACTCACGTTAGGGAAAATACAGGCGGCTGGACATAGTGCTGACCACGCTATCACTTCATATGGCGAGTTCACACAAGCAAGTAAACTCAACTTCACGTGCCCCATGGACCTTCAGGTTGGAAAGGGAAATTTACTTTTTTGTCAGTATTATTTAAAAATTGTGTTTACCCTATTAATTTTAAATTATTCAAAGTCACCTAGGCTGTTTCTTGAGTAACTGTCCATGTTTTGGGTATTATTGGTCTACTAAAGCAACAACTACTACAACGCGAATATTATGGCTACTATGAATTTTGCATGTTTAAATTAATTTCTGTGTATGGTTGATTACATTTTTATTCTTAACTTACAGGTAAATCTTAAGTAATATACTATCTATATATTGTGAAACTGCACATGTTTAGGTTAAAACTAATATATTACAAACACGATTATTTCAATAGCAAGTATCGGATTTTTTCCACCAAAAAGCTCTCCACTGAACAAACAAAACAAAAAACTAACAAAAATAGCAGGATAGTCAACCAAAACATTTGCACTGAGAGAAATACGCACGTTGGTAAGAGTAACCAGACACGGAAGAATGGATAACTTGTCTAATCTGACCGCAAAACTGGCACGATTTGACTGAAAATTGTTCTAATCTGACCGCCGAGTAGAAAATTATTCTAATCGGACTGCTTTTCAGAAAACTATTCTAATCGGACTGCAAAGTAGAGAAGAAAAATTTGACCGCCGAGTAGAAAATTGTTCTAGTCGGACCGCAGAGTAGAAAAATTGTTGTAATCGGACCGCCGAGTAGAGAAAATTGTTCTACTCTGACCACCGAGTAGAAAAAATGTTCTTATCGGACCGCAGAGTAGAAAAATTGTTCTACCCTGACCGCCGAGTAGAGAAAATTGTTCTACCCTGACCTCCGAATAGAAAGCGTGTCCAATAGAAGCATCGAATAGAAAGAGTGTGCAGCAAGAGTTTGGCTGATAACAAATAAATTATGCATTTTCCCTGCTGGGGACAGGAACGACACGGGCTGGTATGGTAATGCGCCCTGACACATGGGGCCCCCAAACAATGACCCGTGCATGCGGTTGAGAAAATGAAAGCTGTCTACACTACCCCTACACTATTTAATTATTCTCTAGCATTCGACAAGATTCATGCAAATTAAGAAGGAGACTTGATGAAAAATTGAAGACATTTTTTTTTATATTATTTATTGATATTTTAATTACCTTAATTATAGAAAAAAAAGGAATTTTAATTTAACTGCCGAGCTAATAAAATCAATGGGGTTCGTTTTAGTGAATTAGGAATCTGTATATTGGGTAGCGCGACAATCGAGTATTTTGAAACAATGCTATTATCTGGTTAGACTGAAGTATACTTTAATGAAGCATTGTATATGGGCCTTATTGATGAGCTGGTTACTTGAGGGCCGGTAGAACAATCATACGTTTCATTGCGCAGTCGTAGCGCCTGCTGGGGTGGATTATAGACGAATGGGGCGGGGGTCCATTCAGGGGGAGGATTAATGACGATTACAGATGTTCCACCAAGGAGCGCATTAAATACGATTATAGAAGTTCCACTAAGGCGGGCGGATTAATGAAGATTACAAAGGTTCCAAAAGGGGTTGGTTAGGGGTTCTACTAAGGTTTACATTAATCAGAAATATTGAGGTCCTACTAAGGGGCGCATTAATGTAAAAATATAGAGGATCTGCAGTAAAAAAATATTTTCCACCCCAAATACTCCAAAAAGCAGGTTTGTAGCTATAGTGTATAGGACGCAGTTTTGACAAGCTACCACATGTTAAAACGTGTGCATTACACAATTTAGACTATGTCATGACTACGTTTTTCTTAGGTACTTAAAAGCTTAACAAAATCATGAGGATGTTAATATTCTTTAGTTTACAATGAATGAATTCAACAGATGTTTATGTAATGCATGTTCAAATTATATTTATATCTCTGTTTTAATTAATTAATATATTGATTTTATCGATTTTATAAACTGATGATTTAATAGTGATTTTTTTACAAGTCTTGTGTGGTGTTGGTGATGTAGTGAATGTTTTAATAAACCACATTAATGTGTACCCAGCTTCAGTCGTCTCTAAATGAAAACGCGTAGGGCCTACACACCGTACAAACTGCTCGTATGTGTTCACCGTTCCCGTACACGCACGGTCCGGCGTGCTAGTACAGTCTATTGTGGTAAGAAAACGAAAACAGTTTTTATTCCACGAACGTAGGTGGGAGCTTCTGGTGCTGTCTGGCTCCAATACCCCGTTAGCGCGTGCGAGCGTGTGCCTTATCGATCTGAACGACTCACGCCTGCCTGATAATGAAGCGGTCACCGGCTGGCTGGGAGGGGTGGGGGCGCTCCTGACTGGAGGCGCTCAGTTAGACGGTGAGTGAAATCTTGCAGATCCACAGCCCAAGCGCCCCCTACCCGTCTTTGCAATTACACGATAATATGCCTTAAGATGGGTGCGGTTATGGTGGCCTCTCCATTAGCTACCCCCTTCGGCTCACTCACCCACCCGCACAAGAATACTCTCCATTGGCCTTGGGCTTTTCTCTGAGATGGTATCACAAGTTCTAACCCAGCATCCACAGAATAACCAAACACTACACATTCTATTTAGAAGATAAAATGCTTTACTTTGTAGCTTTTACAACATGGGATAGAAAATTTAAGCAGATTTAGTTTTCTACTAAAGCCTCCTTTCCACGATAAATGACTATGGATGTCAGTATTGAATCGGAGGCACCAGTTTTTAAGTATTGTGCTAGAGTCGTCTGCGATACATCAGAGCTGACAATATTATAAAAGAGCTGTCAGTATTATCCCAGAACTGTCAGTTATATTACCGCGTTATTGCTCCCATGCTTGTCATACAAAACTACATTTGAAGATTTATTTCAATTTTCATTTACCAAAAAATAAATAAATAAAATATGCAATAGATAGATACTTGGAAGACCTTAGAAAAAAAGCCACTTTTAAATATCTCACCCCCCCCCCCTCCCCAACACCACCTACAAAACCCACCAGTCAATACCGGTTATTGACACCACACCCCCTCCCCCACCCCTCCACCCCAATTGGGACACGTGAGGACATGAAGACAACATCACTGGGGGGAAACGTTAGACTACTGCCTACAGCGCGACATGTGGCGAGCTTGGGACGAGGGCACGTAAACCCAGCGAGTAACTAATTACTTCTCTTAGAATCTAACTAGGGGAAGAACTAAGCCAATTATCGACATTATCCTCAAGTCAAAATTGTACTTTTATTAATTTTTAATAAAAATTTATGTTTCGGATTCTTTTAACGATATGAGACTTACTCTGACAATTAAACAACCATATACTTTATTGCACGTATCCCTAACGATGCTGATAAAATCTTTACCACTATGGTTATTTCGAAATGTCCGCTTGATTGCAAAGGGGAGGGGGGAGCGCACATTGAAATAGCAAGGTGGATCGATCCAGGGCTAATACATCTTGCACACTAACGGCTGGGCCTCGCCGCGCTAGCTCGGCGAATATCATTAACCACGAGTTTTTTTTTTTATTAGTTTTTTTTTTCTCCTGAGGGGGGAGGGGTGACGGCTTTAAGCTACAAGTGTTGACGTCACGGATGGGCGGGACTTAGCAGTAAGATTGGAAGGTCGCAGTGTCAGCCTGCGAAGATTGATTTTACCAGCGATAGGTCCCCTCGTTTTGGGGGAGGGGGGGGGGGACACCCATCCAACCCAGTTAGCTGCGGTGGTGGAGGGAGAGGGAATTGTGTGAGGAGGGGGGGGGGGGTTGCCATGACCTTATTTTTCACACGGCTCAACAGCCCAGGACACCATGGGAAAAAAACCTACAGGACGGCGATAAGATTACACTCCATGTAGTTACTGACGTGTCCTCATTAATAGTGGGTGTGTAGCGCGGACACACAGCACACCATGTGTTGGGCGCACAGCACACTATGTGTTGGTGTGTATCACGGACACACGGCACACCATGTGTTGGGCGCACAGCACACCATGTGTTGGTGTGTGCAAGGACACACAGCACACCGTGTGTTGGTGTGTATCACGGACATACATGTAGACAATCTGCTCTGACGATCAAGGATATGCTTTAAAAAACTACTCCTCGCAAGACCAAACTCACCAACACGCCAAAAAATAATACGCATCTAAAATAGACTACATATATGTTAATCAAAGCCACAAAAACACTTATCAATACTATGCCGTAATGATATTTACTACCACCATAACCCAACAATATGGCTAATATAGTATATCCATAAACTATACATCCAGCCCACACATACACTAGAATTAATCTTCACATAGCGTTCTGAACCAGCAGGGGGGTAACCACACCACCTGATACATGGCGGGTCCCAGCTTGTCTTTTGTTACAACATTAAAGCCACTACAATTGCATGGGTTGATACAAACAAAACAGATGACAATATTATGATTAGTTCATTATCTTAAAAAAAAATTAATGTGTTTACGTTTCGCAAAAAAATATTATTTTATTGTAGATCCTAATCAATGAATAATTAAGATTTTAATTAAATAATAATATATTTAAAATATAATCTATTTGCATTATGATTCAATTCAAATCAGGTCACGATATCCAGAGAACATCACTGGTCAACAGGGAGGTCATCCTATTTATAGATATCACGTCTGGCCCTATGAATGGCCTGTGATTGTGTGTACCGCGCAACAACTTGCACGCCAAGGGAAGATGGTCCGCGCTACACACCATGGAAAGGTGTGCTGTGTAACGCTCAGCGAATCAAATGATTAAATAAACATTTCCGGAGTAGCGGACCAGAAAAATAAAGCTTTTATTCGGGCCGTATAATCTAAAACGCATGCCCGGGCATGAATAATTCAAGTGGAAATAAATGTGTATGGCCTAGCCTCAACACTCGGTGAATTTATGTGTGACGTGTTATAGTTATAGCAAAATATGGACCACCCCAGCGTTTATAACACATATAGATCTATAGAAAATAGATTTAGAATGTAGATCTAGATCTATAGTCTAGTCTATGTCAATTTAGCTGTTAGCAGAAAATTCGTTTGTGTTTAGGCCTAAAGATGCGAATAAGATCATTTAGTTAAATTTAGTATCTATCACTATCACTGTAATAGAAAAATAAAAACAAGGCAATATTACGCAGTTTCTGCCAAAACATATCAAAGTACTAAAATGCTAATCTAGACTGGATTCTAGATCTAGCTATTAAATTAATTCAGTGCTACGCTTTTATGCTAGATTATTTAACAAATAGAAAGGCAGAAAAAAACGGTGTGTTAGGCACCAATACTCCATAGCCTACCGACTGGGCGAAACGAATTACGAAAACAGTATGTTACGTCACAGTAAAAATAAATAAATCTGAACGCCAGCTTTAAAGTAGAGATCTAAAATAAAATAAACTTTATAAGGCATCATATTTCCCTGCTATGTTTTATTAGTATTTTATCTACTGCAGCGCCCCGGGTCGGTACAGATGTGTCTGCTAACTCACAACAATGGACCCTATTCATAGCAGTTTAACCAAGGCACAGAGATAACGCCAGCCGTCGTGTAGCGGTACGCACAGACTAGGCTCAACACGATCGATAACTCTCCCAGCACAGCACCGTTAGCTGGCCGCCATCTTGAAATTTCTTACCATTGGTTTTATGAGCGATAAAATAGGTCGAATTTTGCATGAAATAAAGGCTAAAAACGTGAGATAGGTTATGAATTGTAAACAAAAATGGTTAAAATTTGTAACTTACCGCACATTTTGGCGCTGGGGTTTGTAGATTTCACGAATTAGTGAAATGTCTGCATGTCTCGATGAATTTCTCAACGTTACTGTACAGCGCACAGCTAGCTTGGTCACGTGACGCTGGGTAATTGACACTCCAGCGAACGGCATTCCTTCAAAGGCTGTGGCTTGCGCGCAAAAAGGGGCGGGACGTCAGTGCGGGCGTATTTGATGTCTGGCAAAGTATACAAAGTTTAATCTGTCGTTCGCAGACTCTTTGTTGTGTGAGAGGAACATTATTCTGCTGGTTACCACTCTCGCGTTCAGTAGATTTGTGAAGATGTGATACCGTGGGAAGGGGAGGGGGAGATTGCATCATAAAATAATTTTAATTAGTTTATTTTATTAATTAAACTCGTAATTAGCTTTTTTTTTAAATTAAACGATGATTTATTTTCGAGATCTATTTCTAAATTAATAAAGAATTTAAGTAGATATAAGTAGATAAATATTTTGACAATAAGTTTAAAAACCCACTTAATGCAAAATAAACATGCTTGCCTAGTTGATTACGATGATTGCATGTTTTTGTTTAATTAGTTGACATAAAAACCAATTACTCATATATCCACTTTCGATTTTTTTTTACATTAGCTAAATGCCGAGAAAACATTTTTTTTGGAAAATAACACAACAGACAATTTTAACGTAAACGTATTCACCGACACAAGTTAACAATTTTTACAGTAACTGTACTTTAATTAGATTATGTTTCGATCACATATTCATCACATATTCATCAGGTCGACATATGAATAAACTAGCCTACAATTACAACATATAAATAAGCCTTGATTCATCTTGTGTGGGCCCCTCTTCGTGTGTGGGCCCCATTCCATGCGGGTACCCCTGTCAATGTGTAGCCATGTAGACTCTATGTCTTTGGAGCTACTGCGTATTGCTTTGTAACATAAAAAACATTTTTAAATTTTTAAATCAAATAAAACTCAATAATAGCTATTTATAGCTCAATTTTGAGAACACGGATGTTTATCTCGTAGACTCTTTGCTTCAACAAGCACATGTGTACTTGCGTCAGGGAGATTGACACAATTACACGTATTTAATTTTACAACCGCATTGTTTAAAAGCTAATCACACCATGCCAGAAATTAATTATCTCTTCGCTAGAATCACTGGCTGTAAATAAAAACGTAAATAATCTTTTCTTTCGTCTAAGCATCTGTTTATTTTTTAATTAATACTTAATTAATTAATTAATTGCTTTTGGAACAAATGAATTAGTAGAAGCCGTTTTGAAACAACCAGTTGACATACAATGTATTTGAACCAGGTTTCGAACCCACAGCCTTACCGTCCTGACCAGTTGTATTGTTCGGATCAGATTAAACTATTTTTATAAATCCTAAAAATATTATTTAAACTTTTTTTTATGTGTTAACACGCAAAAATAATTTTAAACAAATCTACAATCACAATATTTTTAATAATCGTGTCGAAATTATTTGCACATTTTAACCTATTTTTTTAAAATTAAAAAACAAACAAGTTTGATATGAAGACAATTTTTTTTCTTCTGTTTATTTTAATTACGCCTGATTGCAGACTTGTAAATGTAGGCCTATTGCTCAATTGTTGAAACAAATAATTTTTATTTTAAAAAATATCTTCATTAATTTCTGGCACTAAATATACTGTTGTATCTTACATCTAGTATCATAGATTAAATTAACTGTTGTATCTTACATTTAGTATCATGGACTAGATTAACTGTTGTATCTTACATTAAGCATCATAGACTAAATTAACTGTTGTATCTTACATTTAGTATCATAGATTAAATTAACTGTTGTATCTAACATTTAGTATCATGGACTAGACTAACTGTTGTATCTTACATTAATCATCATAGACTAAATTAACTGTTGTATCTTACATCTAGTATCATAGATTAAATTAACTGTTGTATCTTACATTTAGCATCATGGACTAAATTAACTGTTGTATCTTACATTTAGTATCATGGACTAGATTAACTGTTCTATCTTACATTAAGCATCATAAACTAAATTAACTATGGTATCTTACATTTAGTATCATGGAATAAATTTACTGTTGTGTCTTACATTTAGTATCATGGACCAAATTAACTGTTGCATCACAAGGGATGTCGTTTGAAATGCAAAAAGTAGACATAAACTAACATGGAAATCGAAAGTTTGAGGGGGGGGGGGGGTGCAAATCAAAAGTTTGAGCGGGGGGAATTTCAAATCAAAATTGGTGCAAATCGAAAGTCTGAAGGGGTGCGAATCGAAAGTTTAAGGGGGTGGGGTGGAAATTGAAATTTTCAGGGGAGGGGGTGCAAATCGTAAGTTTGAGGGGGGTCAAATCGAAAGTTTGTCCCAGGGCGCCGGAAAGGGTCGCTACCCCTCTGTTTTATAGTCATTTACTGTGTCAGACGCGTCCGCCGGCGCTCGGAAAGGGCGCGATTTGGCGCTACGGGATAGACTGTGAGCAATATGCCTTTATGATTGCATTTAAATTGTGTTTATGTTATGAGTGTTGTGTTTGTTTTTTCGTTTGTGTTTTTTTTTCGTTCGTTTGTGTTGTGTTTAGTTTTGTTCTTTTCCCAAGTTGGTACATTTAAAAAAGATTTACCGCGGTGGAGCAAAGGGATGCAGCTAGTTTTATTGTAAAGTTCTAGATCTAGATCTAGATCTCTTTTGTAAAATGAATAGATCGTTGACTGACATTTAAAAACATGTTTGGTTAATACAAGTAGATGTAAATTTCAAATGTTGGAAATTAAATACTACTTATAACACCATATTTACACTAGCAACATGTTTACTTTACAGGTCTAGGGAAAAAAATTGCAACAAGTTAATGTTTTATGGGGGGGAAAAAATGTCCACAGAACTTATATACTAAATTACTGCGAGTTTGTTCTTTCTAGATATTATAGAATACACGTCGCAAGTGTGAACGCCATGAAAGAGGAAGAGGTTCAGGGTCCGCTAATGGGATCAATACGAATCGTCTTGGGGTCAGATCCATGTTGTGATTTTCCTGATAGTGTGTCTGTAGGCTATGTCAATACCCTCCTCTATAGTTACCAGTCCAGGACAGGTATAAACAACACCTGGATCTTTGATGGGATCCAAAGGTGAATCTTCAAATGGAACTAAATGTCGCTCTTTAAAGTGAATCAAAGGCGGCCCGTTAAAGTGAATCAAAGGCGACTCTTTAAAGTGAATTAAATGTGGCTATTTAAAGGGAACCAAATACTGCTCTTAGAAGGGGGGTATGAGGAGTCGCCTCTTTTCTTTAAGAGTGATTCAATGTTAATTATAAAAACGTGAGATACCCGTACATTTAATCGTATAATGTAGTTTCTGTAACGGTGCACCGTCAAAACGGCCCCGATAAAACGACCTCGACAAATCGGCAACGACAAAACTATCAAGTTATAATATCTCAGAAAAATGGGTCCTTTTGTCGGGACTCCAACTATCGGGGCCTGAAATTACTGGTGCCTATTTATCTCTACCCCTTTTTGACGAGGTCGATTTGTCGGATACTTTTTAATCGGGGCCATTTTGTCGGGGTAGCTTTGACGCGGAACGTTTTGTAACACCCAGTACTGAAGCTAAATATAAAACTTTTTTTGTGTGTGGCTCCATTGCATCCTGTATTTTTAGAAGAAATAATTTATCTAAAACAAATTGTGAGCGGATAAGATTCTAAAAATAGCAATTGAACTATTTCTAATGACTCGAATTTCGAACGGGAGTGTCTCGGGTTTCAAACGGTGATTTACATTCTGAACATAAATGATATTACAAAATTCTCCAATACCAGGTTTCAAACGGTGATTTACATTCTGAACGGAAAAGATATTGCAAAATTCTCCAAATACCAGATTTCAAACGGTGATTTACGTTCTGAACGGAAAAGATATTACAATTCTCCAATACCAACATCTGGCATTTGACCGATACCGTGCTGTAGTCGTGGTATTATATTTATAACTGGACATTGGGTGCTGCATTAAGAGGAGCGTAAAATTAGGCTTTTAAGTATGGCGTATAATAATTAAGTTGTATGGTCAGTTTGATATAATTTTATTGTTATAGTTCTAAAGACTAGTGACTGGAATGGGAACTACTTTAATATTTAATACGTAGTTTTTCGCTTGTCTTGTGAATAGAACAAAAACAACACCACCAACACTAGTAGTAAATACGACACAGATGAGTTATAAAAATCAACCAAATCAAGCGGTGTAGCTCACTCCAGCGTCGAGATGACGTCTACAAGCAGACACGCGCAGACCAACGAGAAGGTTCCAGAACATCCCAGAACAGAGCGAGGCAGCACAAGTTCTGAGAGACGAAATCTTGTACAAGCAACACACGCCATTGAGATAAATATGGCTCCAGAAAAAGCTGACTACATTCTCCAAGACTGCGATCAGTGCCAACAGACGCGATCTAAACACGAGAAATTCATTCTAAAATGTAGTGATCATCAGGTGAGTTGAAGGCCACTGGGCAGCTTATTAATGAAGTTGGTCTTGTTTGATCACATCAAATTATCCACTGAGAACGAAGAAGAACCATGGAGACATAGAGTATAAAAATAAGTAACAACATATGCTTGAATAACACATTCTGTCTGATTTATTGGCATACATTTTTTTCATAGACATCACCTGCTTCGTAGCGGCTGCATTTTTCACATCTGCGTCTGCGAAGTTTAATGCGTTTGAAAACGTGGAATCGGATTTTTATGACTTTTTTATAAGTCGGGAATGTATTTAAAAAACATAAGAAATTGACTTCCGGTGTTCAAACGTCGTAAAGGAACATGAGACGAGTATATTGTTGATTGATTAGGAAGGCCTTTTTAAAATTGTAATTGTTACAATTTTTTTAGAAACCGTAGATATATGTATAGTACACGGAAATTTATATTCGTTATGATATCATAACATTAGACTTTCTATTGAAAAAATAATTTTTATAGCTTACATTTATATCGTCCATGCGTTTCTAAATAAAGATACATAAACAACTAAGAAACGAGTGATAGACTTGAAAATACATTCAGACAACCTTAGCCGTTCAAATCCGCTATAACTATAGAATAATTAGATTTTTTTTTTCCGATTTTTACCGTGAAATTTTTTTTCGGGTTTAGTTAGTTTCCTCGGATGTCGTCGACGAAACAGCCAGTGACATAAGTTAATATTCTAACTTACAGAAACTATGGCAGGATATGTGCTTTAGATAAACGTTGACGCTTTGAGCCTTCCCCTAAAGACCAACACGTCGTTTATTTTGGATAGTTTCATGATGTACGACTAAAATCCAAAACGTCAGTGGGCAGGGGATGTAAAGGAGATTCGGACAAAAGACCGACATAGACATTAAAATATAAAAACATAATCTGTCGGCCATTTAGGATGTCGACTCTTTGAATATCGGCATTTTCTTCCATGTCATTGTCGGCCTGTGTTTAGTCGGCATTTTGTCCATGTCGACGCTGTGTCTTGTCGGCTTTTTGTCCATGTCGGCCTTTCGGATGTCGGCCTTTTATCTAACACCCGAATACATACGTGGACGCAGTAGACAGCAGGTAAATCTGAAACTGTACAGCTACAGGAATAGGAGATGTATGCGTGCGAGGGGGGAGGGGGGGGGGGGGGGAAGGGATCTAGCCACAAAGTAGCTCAAGGACAGCCCTGAGGATAGACACAGTAGAGTTTTCGTGAAACATACGCTATTTATCTTCATTAAAATGTCATGTGATATTACTTCTTAATGTGTCTCTATAAATTATGTTTAGGGTTTCCATCGATATTTGTGAAAATTATTGAAATTATTTTTCTGTAGAGTCCGGGATACTAACCATCTTTATATCAGATCTTCAGTATTGATCATTATGTATCGATCACAGCCGTCACACCAGCATCCCATCATTCATTTATCGATGTAGATGACACTTCATTAAATGTATATATCATTTTTGTACGTAAATTACCTACTACGCAAATAAATAAAAAATAAAGGGAAATAACTTAAATAGTACTTCCATTCCCAACAGTAATTTACATAATACGAATATACATTTTAAAAAATAAATTGTGTTTTAATCATACTATTTTAATACTACAAAAAGATAAAAAATCAATAGATTAAAAAATATAAATATCTGTATGATTTTTTATATTAACATTTTAAATTGTCTTTAAACCCTAAGCTTTAAAAAAAAATGTAACCTTACTTACGATGTTTTTACTTTCTCTTATATACGAAGTATAGAGAAAGTCTTGTAATCGTGCAAAAAAAAAAAATCGAGATTTTTACAAATCTCGACGTTTTACACCTCACTGATACGGAAAAACATAATTTTGCAATCTTGTCCGTATGTCTGTGTGTCTGTCTGTGTGTCTGTGTGTCTGTGTGTCTGTCTGTCCGTGTGTAAACACGATAACTTGAGTACCGTTACAGCTACGTTGATGAAATTTCATATATAAGTATTTTATCGAAATCGTAGATCCGTATCAACTTTTGAGCGATTTCCGATAACCGGAAGTGGTACTTTTCCTACTTTGAATTTTTCAAAAGCCTATAACTTGAGTACTATTTCAGATCGATAAATGAAATTTCACATGTAAGTAAAAGATCTAGTTCTCTACCTTCTGTTAAATTTTGAGTAATTTCCGTTGACTGGAAGTAGTAATTTACGCTACTTCCGATTTCTCAAAAAACTAATGTAAATTTTAAAAGTACTAATAATATTGCGCACCATTATGCGCTTTTTTATTTGGCGTTCACTTGGTGTGCAATTAATTTGTCTACGAGATTTTATTCTATTTTTAAAACTTAAAGTATTTAAAATGGATTAAAAATCATGTCTATAGCTCGAGTTCCCATCCCCTGTTATTTTATATAAGAATATTCGAGAAAGTTTAGGGGAGATCACTCCCGGTTTATTTCTTAAGTTACTGATATGAACCTCTTTCTGTAGTATATAGATATGTGCAATTAATGTTTAACACATTCTAAGATTGTTATTTCTTATGTTATGCATTTTGATGTATTGAAACATCATGTACTTCAGACACAACTGATAAAAATAAACTAAAAAGTTAAAGAAAAATGTTTGTTTTTAGCTGTTTACAATGTATAAAGATTTTAAGATTAAGCCTTTTTACTTTCTCGTATATACGAAGTATAGAGAAAGTCTTGTAATCGTGCAAAAAAAAAAAATCGAGATTTTTACAAATCTCGACGTTTCACACCTCACTGATACGGAAAAACATAATTTTGCAATCTTGTCCGTATGTCTGTGTGTCTGTCTGTGTGTCTGTCTGTCAGTGTTTCTTCCAGACTTTTTTCTCCGGGGGGGCACTTGAAATCTTCGGGGGGGGCGGTAAACTTTCTTCGGGGGGGCGGACACTGTTAAAAGTATATATTTTCTATATAAATTATATAAATTTCATATCGTTCGGGGGGGCGGTAAAAAATTTTCGGGGGGGCTTCGCCCCCCCGAAGAGATGCCTGGAAGAAACTCTGCTGTCTGTGTGTCTGTCTGTCCGTGTGTAAACACGATAACTTGAGTACCGTTGCAGCTAGGTTGATGAAATTTCATATATAAGTATTTAATCAAAATCGTAGATCCGTATCAACTTTTGAGCGATTTCCGATAAACGGAAGTGGTACTTTTCCTACTTTGAATTTTTCAAAAGCCTATAACTTGAGTACTATTTCAGATAGATAAATGAAATTTCATACGTAAGTAAAAGATCTAATTCTCTACCTTCTTTTAAATTTTGAGTCATTTCCGTTGACTGGAAGTAGTACTTTACGCTACTTCCGATTTCTCAAAAAACTAATGTAAATTTTAAAAGTAATAATAATATTGCGCACTATTATGCGCTTTTTTATTTGGCGTTCACTTGGTGTGCAATTAATTTGTCTACGAGATTTTATTCTATTTTTAAAACTTTAAGTATTTAAAATGGATTAAAAATCATGTCTATAGCCCGAGTTCCCATCCCCTGTTATTTTATATAAGAATATTCGAGAAAGTTTAGGGGAGATCACTCCCGGTTTATTTTACCACACAATCAGTTTCACTGTGACACAAGAACATGATTGGAGAATACTAAAATATTTTTCTCTAGTTGTCTATGGGGTTTATTCAAAAACTATATTTTTGTCAAATGCAAATAGATGGTGGTAGGAATTTGTAAAGCAATGTTTTTCTTACAATAAATAGACACTTGCCTATCTATGAAGATCTCTATCAGCTTTAAAAAATTGCTTTTTCTAGCATTTTTAATTTATTAAATATGAAATTACACCAAAAAAATAAAACTATAAATTATAATAGGTTTGGCAGAACTCCAGGTACAAATGTAAGCAACTTATAATTTGCTACGTATGGTAACTAAAACTCCTACGGTAGCTTACAGGAACATCTATACTGGTTTAGCTGCTTTTATAATACTAACAATGCTATTTTGTCTTCTTTAAATTAAAATGACAGATTCATATAATTCTGGTGTGCTTTGACGAGGTTTCTAATAATGAATGGAGAAGTAAAGAAGTACAGAAGACCAATGTGATCACACATTACATCAAGCTTCTGGATGATGTTAATTTTCTTTACACTTTGTGCTTTCATGCTCATAAGTAACTAATTTCATTAAATATTTCCATTTTTTATAAAAAAAAAAAATTTAAAAAAATGTTTAACATAATGAGCATTTTAAATTAAACATCATAACACCACTCTATGGGGGAAATGACATAGGCCAGGGGTCGGCAACCTTTTGAGATGGAAGAGCCAAAAGTTACAATTTACACATTTTATCACTATTTAAAGAGCCTCCAACATTTTTCTATCAATATTATGATCTTTAGTTAGGATTTGGTATATATATATATATATATATATATATATATATATATATATATATATATATATATATATATATATATATATATATATATATATATATATATATATATATAAATGTATGTCTGTTTGTGTGTCTGTGCCGTTTTCCTTTTATGCATTACATTTCATCCGATCGCCATGAACCTTCGAGCAGTTCTTGAGAAAACTCCTGGGGAGGTGTCTGCGAAACATGTTTTTCAAATTCGCGTTGATCGCGTCCCGGCAGGGAAGCGATTTATTTTTCTCTACATAGAAGGGTTGCAGTGGTTGACTCTGGTCTGTTAGTTTCACGAAGGGTTGCAGTAGTTGACTCTGGTCTGTTAGTTTCACGAAGGGTTGCAGTAGTTGACTCTGGTCTGTTAGTTTCACGAAGGGTTGCAGTAGTTGACTCTGGTCTGTTAGTTTCACGAAGCGTTGCAGTAGTTGACTCTGGTCTGTTAGTTTCACGAAGGGTTGCAGTAGTTGACTCTGGTCTGTTAGTTTCACGAAGGGTTGCAGTAGTTGACTCTGGTCTGTTAGTTTCACGAAGGCATGTAGTGGTTGACTCTGGTCTGTTAGTTTCACGAAGGGTTGCAGTAGTTGACTCTGGTCTGTTAGTTTCACGAAGGCATACAGTGGTTGACTGGTCTGTTAGTTTCACGAAGGGTTGCAGTAGTTGACTCTGGTCTGTTAGTTTCACGAAGGCATGTAGTGGTTGACTCTGGTCTGTTAGTTTCACGAAGGGTTGCAGTAGTTGACTCTGGTCTGTTAGTTTCACGAAGGGTTGCAGTAGTTGACTCTGGTCTGTTAGTTTCACGAAGGGTTGCAGTAGTTGACTCTGGTCTGTTAGTTTCACGAAGAGTTGCAGTAGTTGACTCTGGTCTGTTAGTTTCACGAAGGGTTGCAGTAGTTGACTCTGGTCTGTTAGTTTCACGAAGGGTTGCAGTAGTTGACTCTGGTCTGTTAGTTTCACGAAGCGTTGCAGTAGTTGACTCTGGTCTGTTAGTTTCACGAAGGGTTGCAGTAGTTGACTCTGGTCTGTTAGTTTCACGAAGGGTTGCAGTAGTTGACTCTGGTCTGTTAGTTTCACGAAGGGTTGCAGTAGTTGACTCTGGTCTGTTAGTTTCACGAAGGGTTGCAGTAGTTGACTCTGGTCTGTTAGTTTCACGAAGGCATGCAGTGGTTGACTCTGGTCTGTTAGTTTCACGAAGGGTTGCAGTAGTTGACTCTGGTCTGTTAGTTTCACGAAGAGTTGCAGTAGTTGACTCTGGTCTGTTAGTTTCACGAAGGGTTGCAGTAGTTGACTCTGGTCTGTTAGTTTCACGAAGGGTTGCAGTAGTTGACTCTGGTCTGTTAGTTTCACGAAGCGTTGCAGTAGTTGACTCTGGTCTGTTAGTTTCACGAAGGGTTGCAGTAGTTGACTCTGGTCTGTTAGTTTCACGAAGGGTTGCAGTAGTTGACTCTGGTCTGTTAGTTTCACGAAGGGTTGCAGTAGTTGACTCTGGTCTGTTAGTTTCACGAAGGGTTGCAGTAGTTGACTCTGGTCTGTTAGTTTCACGAAGGCATGCAGTGGTTGACTCTGGTCTGTTAGTTTCACGAAGGGTTGCAGTAGTTGACTCTGGTCTGTTAGTTTCACGAAGGCATACAGTGGTTGACTGGTCTGTTAGGTTTGAAAAAGCAGAACAGAAGCGGAGGAGAACTGCAGGTGAGCAGCGACTACCAGATACGCATCAAAGTTTCTCACAACCAGCCCCCCCCCCCCCTCCTCCGAACGAAATGGAATTTATATAGAAAATTTCAAGTGCACCTCCGGAAAAAAAAGTCAGTTTACGTATTTGTAGGCTAGTCAGTATTTGAAATATATATATATATATATATATATATATATATATATATATATATATATATATATATATATATATATATATATATATATATATATATATATTACAATGACAATATATGTAGTAGGTATTTTAAATATTTGCAGTGAGTGTTTTACATAAATTAGACTGAAAGATCTAGTAGAATGTGTAGATTCAATGCTAAGTCCGAGCATTATAAAATCTTTAACAATCAAGACAAGTAATCTAATACTTTCTGTAAATCTGCTTTAAGATGTCGTCCATAAATGACGCCACACTCATAGGGGGAGGGGGGTCGGTAATTTTGTGACGATGTGTGATGAGGGGGAGGGGGGGGGGAGTTCAGATGGTGCGACGTCACACTTTTTGCATTATAAAAAAGAAATGTCAGAAAACGAATTTTAGACGTCATTTTGCGTTTTAGAAAACTGTTTTAATAAATTGTAATAGGAATTGATTGAAATACTCTATTTTGACATATTTCAGACAAGATTTTTGGAAAAATATCGATGTTTAAAAAAATATTCAACTGCAATTTTGAGGGGGGGGGGGGGGCTGAGATGTGACGTCATTTTAAGGGGGGGGGGGGTCTGGCTTTTTGAGACGACGTGTGACGGAGGGGAGGGGGGAGGTAACAATCGTCAAAAAAAAAGCGTGACGTTATTTATGGATGACCCCATACCATAAAAGAGATAAACCACATAATTATTTCTTTTATATTATTTTTCTTATTTCCATTCACCATATCAGACACGAAATCAAATTGTTTTTAAAATAAATGTGTTTGTGTCTCCCTCATTTTAACTCATTACATCAAGCATTCGAATTTGCTCAACTGTATTAAATCAAGTTTCAATAAATATCTATGCATTGCATTGGCATATGTTATAAATTGTATTTGATATTTATTATTATAAGACACTTTGAAGAAAAAAAATACCTGAACAAATTAACTTAAAGGAACAGTCACGTAACACTTATTTATTATCTAATATTTTTAGCGCAATTTCCATACTGGACAATTATTAACTCGTTATTTCTGGATGGATGTGTGTCCGCAGCTTTAAGTCGTATCTCCTCCTCAACGAAGTAATATCGAGGACTAGTTCCAAAAGCAAATATGTTAAGCAAAGTTCCGAGGATGACTGTGGGCCAAAAAATTCCCGGAATTCCTTCCTGGATTTCCCGGAAAAGCCAAAAAACCTCGAACAAATGCAGTTTTTGGCCCATATCTCGGCAACCAGACCACTTAGCGACTTGAAACATTTACCAATCGATTCCTGCCATAATTTAGAACAATATTGCCGAAGAAAGTTTTCAAAAATATCCTTTCGTTCGGTCACAAAAATTATATATTAGACTATCATTTAAATATTGTGGATTTTTCTTCTTCTGAACTACATTTTTTCTACTCCTAATTGAAATGTTCTATGGGCGGTTGTTTCATAAGAATATCAACATATGGTCAGAGTTTTCAAATTAAAATGTGTAAGTGCATTATTACCTTACAACACTTAATTAACTATAGAATATCTAGCGCAACACTGTAACGAACTGTAGGTCTGTATAATATCTAGCGCAACTCAGAAGCGTAGCGAGAAGGGGGGGGGGGGGGGGGGTTGGCGGGGGGATTACTTATGTCTTCGGGCGCCGACCTTAGGAGGTGCCAAAATGGGTTGGAAAAACAAACTAAAATGTCATTTTAGCTGCATTCTTTCATTATAAATAGTTTGAGGGGGGGGGGTGCAAATCAAAAGGTTGAGGGGGGGGGGGGGGGTGCAAATCGAAAGTTTGAGGAGGGGGGTGCAAATTCAAAATTTGCTCCCGAGGGGTGCGCCAAATTGAAAGTTTGTACCCGGGCGCCGGGAAGGGTCGCTACACCACTGTAGAATATCTAGCTCAACACTGTAACTAACTGTAGGTCTGTAGAATATCTTGTACAACTGTAACTAACTGTAGGTCTGTAGAATATCTTGCACAACTGTAACTAACTGTAGGTCTGTAGAATATCTAGCTCAACACTGTAACTAACTGTAGGTCTGTAGATTATCTAGCTCAACACTGTAACTAACTGTAGGTCTGTAGATTATCTAGCTCAACACTGTAACTAACTGTAGGTCTGTAGAATATCTTGCACAACTGTAACTAACTGTAGGTCTGTAGAATATCTTGTACAACACTGTAACTAACTGTAGGTCTGTAGAATATCTAGCTCAACACTGTAACTAACTGTAGGTCTGTAGATTATCTAGCTCAACACTGTAACTAACTGTAGGTCTGTAGAATATCTTGCACAACTGTAACTAACTGTAGGTCTGTAGAATATCTTGTACAACACTGTAACTAACTGTAGGTCTGTAGAATATCTAGCTCAACACTGTAACTAACTGTAGGTCTGTAGATTATCTAGCTCAACACTGTAACTAACTGTAGGTCTGTAGAATATCTTGCACAACTGTAACTAACTGTAGGTCTGTAGAATATCTTGTACAACTGTAACTAACTGTAGGTCTGTAGAATATCTAGCTCAACACTGTAACTAACTGTAGGTCTGTAGAATATCTTGCACAACTGTAACTAACTGTAGGTCTGTAGAATATCTTGTACAACTGTAACTAACTGTAGGTCTGTAGAATATCTAGCTCAACACTGTAACTAACTGTAGGTCTGTAGAATATCTTGCACAACTGTAACTAACTGTAGGTCTGTAGAATATCTTGCACAACTGTAACTAACTGTAGGTCTGTAGAATATCTAGCTCAACTGTAACTAACTGTAGGTATGTAGAATATCTTGCACAACTGTAACTAACTGTAGGTCTGTAGAATATGTTGTAGAACTGTAACTAACTGTAGGTCTGTAGAATATCTTGCACAACTGTAACTAACTGTAGGTCTGTAGAATATCTTGCACAACTGTAACTAACTGTAGGTCTGTAGAATATCTAGCTCAACACTGTAACTAACTGTAGGTATGTAGAATATCTTGCACAACACTGTAACTAACTGTAGGTCTGTAGAATATCTTGCACAACTGTAACTAACTGTAGGTCTGTAGAATATCTTGCACAACTGTAGCTAACTGTAGGTCTGTAGAATATCTTGCACAACTGTAACTAACTGTAGGTCTGTAGAATATCTAGCTCAACACTGTAACTAACTGTAGGTCTGCAAAATGTCTAGCGATGTGAATCTTTGGTTGATCCACGAGGGTGGTGGGTCACGGCGGATGTCGCAGTAATCAGTGTTTCTTCCAGACTTTTTTCTCCGGGGGGGGGGGGGGGTACTTGAAATTTGGGGGGGGGGGGGGGGGGCGGTAAACTTTCTTCGGGGGGGCGGACACTGTTGAAAGTATATATTTTCTATATAAATTATACAAATTTCATTTCGTTCGGGGGGGGGGGGGGGCGGTAGAATTTTTTCGGGGGGGCTAATAAGACCCCCCCCCCCCGAAGAGATGCCTGGAAGAAACTCTGGATGTAATTAAACAAGAGATGGAATCAGCATCTATAAAAGGGGAAAGTGTATTGATACTTTTGATTGTTGAATTGAAACAACACATAATTAACATGTTGATATGCTGTAATGAATTTTTTTTTAATTTAAAAGTAATCTTCTCTGTATATTTTGTGATTAATTAAAATCTAGTAAATAGTAAAGTTTCTTTTCGAACCCGACGGCCAATTGCGCAGGTGAAGTAGAGCTCGTCGCTTTCTGTAACGTCGGTTTATGAAAGGATAGTGTTAGCACTAAACCCAGGCTCTTCAAGCAAACTGACTTGTATTTTCTCTCTCACTCTTCTCCCCTTATCCCCCCTCCCTCCCGGCTTGTTGCTTGCCGTCCTTGTTTCAGCTCTCAACCCCACCCCCAGCCACCAGTTTACACAAGATACACCCTCGGACATTTGCTACACCCTACACTGACCCCCCCCCCCCCACCCTACACTGACCGCTCACACGTAACGTTGGCCTGTTAAGGACATCTTGTCATAAGAAATGCATGCTTGCCTGGACAGCAAATCTTTGACCAGAGTGGTTAGTTAAATAAGGCCCGGATTACGAACGTTTCGGGTTACGAACGTTTTGGGCTACGAGCTATCCATGCTACGAACGTTTCGGGCTAAAATAATTCGTCTTATGAACGTTTCTGGTTACGAATGGTGCAAATTATAGAAGTTTCAGATGACGGGCGATTAATGTTACCAATGTTTCGAATTACGAACTATTCATTTTACCATTGTTTCGGATTACGAATGTTCCATATAATTAAATGAGACTTAATCATTACGATAATTTATTACTAAATGGATTAATAAAATATGATTTGCTTTAATCAAGATATGAATGAATAACGGTAATTAAAATCTTTTACAATTATGACATTTTTAATTTTTTTTTCGATAAAATAATAAATCTTAAATTGGTGGATCACAATTAAAATAATTAATTACTGTCCCATCTTAAACCCAAGCAATTGACGACAAACCATGTGACGTCATCAATGGGTGACATCCCCGGTAGACGCCCCTAATCGATATCCGGCTTTGAAGTCAAGTCATTAATTCTTAATTAACTCACCCAAATTCTTTTTATCCACCTGCCCAGGTGTTGACGGGCTTAACGGTTTGCCTATGGGGGGAGGGGGAGGCAGTTGGACTCCTTGAAGATGAGAACTGACTAGACCTGTCAATAAGAAAATCGTTAAGGGTCGACCCTTACGGCTCACACATCTCACACATGTGCAATATGTGACACTCACCTTTTGCTGCTGTCCACAATATCGATTGATCTATCGGGACATTTTTTTTTTGTTATGATGAACTTCAGTGTATTGAACAGTGGACTTCATAGATCAGCGGGATAGATTATAAGTTATAAGTGTTTCATTTTACGAATATTCGAGATACGAACGATTCCTGCTGCGAACGTTTCAGGTTACAAATGGATCAAATTATTGAAGTTTCAGATTACAGGTGATTCTTATTGATAATGTTTCGAACGTTTCGGTTTAAAAATAATGCGTGCTATGAACAATTATGTTTTACGAATAGTGCACATTATGGAAGTTTCATGGTAGAGACGATTAATGTTACAAATGTTTCGGATTTCGAACATTTACGAACGTTTCAGATTAAGAATAATGTGTGTTGTGATGTTTCGGAATAAGAACCATTAATAGTACGAACGTTTAGGGGTACGAACTGTTTTATGAATTGACATTGAATTCGGAAAACTAAATATCATCCAAGTGATGTAATAAAACATTAACCCAACTTTGTTATAAAAGCATTTTGATTTTTCCTACATTATCCCAACTATGTTATAAAAGCATTTTGATTTTTCCTACATTATCCCATCTATGTTATAAAAGCATTTTGATTTTTTTCTACATTATCCCAAATATGTTATAAAAGCATTTTGATTTTTCCTACATTATCCCAACTATGTTATAAAAGCATTTTGATTTTTTCCTACATTATCCCAACTATGTTATAAAAGCATTTTGATTTTTTTCTACATTATCCCAGCTATGTTATAAAAGCATTTTGATTTTTCCTACATTATCCCAACTATGTTATAAAAGCATTTTGATTTTTCCTACATTATCCCAACTATGTTATAAAAGCATTTTGATTTTTACCTACGTTATCCTAGTTATATTAAAAAATCGCATTACCTAAATGTTTACCACCAACACCATATGGCAATGTGTAAGTTTAAGTGTTCACTGGAAGTCAGAAATGTAATGTGTTTATTACTAGTTGGTTTCATACGTGTAGATATATTATACCATATTAGTTGAATGAAGTGGGGCCCGATCAAACTGTCGGTCAGTTCTTAAAAAGTTTTTTCCGACCGACTGTAAAACATGATTTGAGATTCGTATTGTTTAGGCATTGCTAATTGCTGTTTATTGCTATTACTGGCTAGTGTTTTTTAATCGATACTACGACACCTGAGTTTAGCAAAACATTATATTCATGAAGGAGACTACAAATTAAACAATTCAGCTACTTTTGCATATTTTACTAACATTAACGAAGTTTATAAAAGTTATCAAAACAGCCATATTTTATTTTCGAAATGGGGAAATAATATTATCAAAAATTTTTTTTTTAATACAGCTTAGATAATAGTGTATTTAATTTTTTTTAAAAATGACTTAATGACTTGTGCAAATGTATTCAATTAAATCCCTATAACTTCAACACCTCTCCCATATAGGTATTGATTTGTCCCATAATGAGACAGATATTAAAGTATTGAATTCAGATAATTTCTGTAAAAACGAATTTTATTGATGATATATGTAGGTGAAAGACAGGACTAGATAGAAATTGTGAATAAAAAGCAGTCAGATATGTTTGTTCACAAACAGAGTTTCTTCCAGGCATCTCTTCGGAGGGGGGGGGGGGGGGGGGGGCGAATTCGCCCCCCCCCCCCCCCCCGAAAAAATTCTACCCGCCCCCCCCCCCCCCAACGAAGTGAAATTTATATAATTTATATAGAAAATATATACTATTAACAGTGTCCGCCCCCCCCCCCCCCCCCGAAAATTTCAAGTGCCCCCCCCCCCCCCGGAGAAAAAAGTCTGGAAGAAACACTGTTCACAAACAGTTAGTGCTGTCTCTTCATGTGTAAATATACAACTATAATACAACAACCATCCCATGCTGTCCTTAGTTTATTTTTTAATTCCCAAGTGTTTTCCCTTTTTGTTGTATTATATAAAAATCTAAAAAAAAATGTTAATGTCTAAGCTTTAAGCTTGGAGAAAAAGATTTAGATAATCCATCACACGAACTATGTTGAATCGTAGATCGATATTGCTGGAGCATTGGTCGGAACATTTGCGAATTAAAAAAAAAACAATTTTATAATTCATGTTTTCCTACGTGATGGCAAGATCTGTTTGTATTTTTCAGAATGATTTGATCTGTAAATCATGACTTCCTCTACCGTAACAAGATGTTGTATTTAAAAACATGTAATATTTAAATCCAGATTACACCACGTCCACAAAATCTGTTCTTTAAATGCCAGAAGGATTTATATTGACCGTGAATAGAGTGATGTAAACAAACCATGCGTCGTTTTGTGAGTTGGGTGTTGTTTTATAGGAAGACATAATTAGATTAATCACGTAATTACATTTTTATATCTAACTAAAACGAATAAATTTTTGAAATTTAATATCTCTGTGATTATTTTTAATGAGGTTAATTTGGCCTACATTTATAATGATAACATAATTATTGTAAGCGCTCAAATCTTAATATGTTATTTGAAAAAAAAATTATTAGAACTACAAGACTAAAACGTATTCTTTTTCATTAAGTTGTTTTTTTTTCTTTAAAAATTTCACCAAGCGATAAAATGACTTTTTGTGGGGAAAAAAAAAAATTCCCATGAGTTTTTCTGTTTCAGCTAAACCGATGTGTTTGCTGATGCATGTATGTGTATATATGTATTATGTGTGTTTATGTGTGTTTTGTGCAAATTTGTCTGTGAGTGTACATGTATGTTTTCGAGTGCATTTGTCCATGTGTGTTTATGTGTGTGCTTACATGTGCATATTTGTATCTGTGTGCGTTTGTATGCGCGTATTTACCGATGTGTGTGATAATATGTGTATGTGTGTATATGTGTGTGTGTATACGTGAGCATGTGTGTATGTGTGTATATGTGTGTATGTTAACGTGCGCATGTTTGATGTGTGTATATGCGTGCGCGTACGTGAATGAGTGTGAGTGATGTGTGAGCAGTGAAAGACGGTTATATAAAATGTGGGCGCGTATATTCCCACCATAGAACAACAAAACTTTAAGTGATTGTTTTTGTACAGGCTGTTAAATTCTTTAAAATTTGAACTTGTAGGTCGTCGCTAAAACAATAAATGTTACATTTTAATTAATTATCTTTAACTCACACGATAACCCCCAACACTACCCACGTCTTTAAACAATAAGTTGATGTTTATACTGATATAGATAAGTAGCGTAAGCTGGATTTTTTTTTTCGATGTTTCAAAAATATGTTTTCCATACTCGTAATACATATTGATTTAAAAACCGTAAAACTGTGGTTTTTATGACATTTTCAAATGTTCAAATTGAAAGCGGTATAAGCCCACTTAGTCATTAGTTTAACTTCACGCGCGACGGTTGTAGTTTTGGGGGGTCGTGATTTTTCTTATATCATCAGGTTATAAAGCTCAAATAACAATAAACACGTCTAATTAAATGATACCATTTAATTACACTAATCCAGGGGTCGGCAACCTGCGGCTCGCGAGCCGCATGCGGCTCTTTTGATATCAAGATGCGGCTCTCCAGCTCCTTGAACAAATACTAATAATCTTAATACAAAAATAAAATATTTGAAATAAAAAAAATGATAGTGGCTCTTTAAAACCAGGGAAATTTTGAAAATTGTAACTTTTGGCTCTTCCGCTTCAAAAGGTTGCCGACCCCTGCCTAATCTATTGAATTCCTATACTATACCTGGCTAAGATTTCAATTTAATGTTTTAACAGAAAGGCACACATAAGATAAGTTTGTACAATACAAAGTTGTACAACATGTGTACATGTTAGGGCTGTTTACAATTTTTGAAGCCACCAAACGGTAGTGTGTACGTGAGTACTTTTTTTTTTTTTATTCAGCAGCACAAGTGTACAGCCTTGTTTTCGAAAGATCTGCCCCGACCCCCTCACCCCGCTTGTAACACCTTAACCTTGGTCACAGAACGTTACAAATCAGCTGACACCCCCCCCCCCCCCCCACTACATTCCTCACCACCATACACACCCACTACGAAACAACATTTTTAAGAACATTTTGTTACATCAAAATTAAATAAACCGCGACCCTTATAAAGAACTAAAGATGTTAGCTAGTTATATCTATAGCGCATATCGTTTTTTAAAATTAAAAAGTCAATAAAAAAAATTTTAATATTTTATTTTACAAATAATTTCAAAGTAGACATTAAAAGCATGTATAAGCGTATAATTACTAACCCAGACAGTCCTGAGTTGGGACCCCCACGCAGATGAGGCTCGTTAGAGGAGGAGGTGAGCAACCCTAACCCATCTAGGAGAGACAACAAAAATATCAAACAACTGCTGTGTTGCAGAATGTTCTTTAGTGGACTATGGAAGCTAATCCAGAAAAAGCAAAAAGTCGGAGTCAATGAAGAATATAGCCTATAACGATGACACGTAAAAATTAATTGTGTTGGAGGAAATACCTTCCAATATTAAAATAAAAAACGATAAAGAAATTAATTTTTAAGAGTGCAATTCTAATATAAATATAATTAGAATGTCTAGCTTGCCTGGATTTAGTGATCCTATTATTATCGTGCAGATACCCCCCCCCCCCCCCAACACACACACACACACCATCTATAACTGTTGGTAATTTACCCCACCAATGACATCTAGTGTTAGAGATTAAATTTGTCATTTCTACAAACAAAAAGTTTTAAAGTTGCAAGCATTAAAGCACGGGGTCCCAATCTAAGGGTCTCTGACTAAACACAACAAAATGTTTTTAATGGTATGGGGGTCTAAGGGGCTTCTATAAAAAGGGGGCGCCACTCTAAAGATGTTTTTCAATCTTTGTAGGACACATCCGGTAAATCTAGTCGGCCTTTACGTCTTTTACTCAATCTATTCATTAAATAAATAGATATAGCCAGAGTTTAAATGCGTACTTACAGATGACAATTAACATACTTATGACTAACTTTTGCAGTTTTTCAATAGATATTTAATTAATTTCACAGCTTATAAGATACATTTTCAAAATAAACATTTATGATCAATGATTAAAAATCAATCAATCATTACTTATTAATAGCGATGTTAAACGTACTTACTTAATAATAGACTTTGGGGGAGCCGGAGGTCGGGGGAGGGGGTTAAGAGTCGTTTATGGAATGAGGGGGGGGGGGGGGTTACAGTTGATAGTCGGCAGGAGTTATAATTAATAACCTGGATCATTGACACAGTGGGGAGGGGGGGGGGGAGGTAAATTCCCTGCTGTACCTAGCATACAGCTAACAGCCAGCGTGTATTGTTGTGTGTGACAAGCTAGGTAGAATCAAGCAGCTGTTTTGTCGGTCTACCTGTCTATAACAGCATATTTGGTATACTGAGCAATAGAAATGCCCATGTGTATAGATCTACCGTGATTAGAAAGATATCCGTCTTAAAAAAGCGACTCTACGGGTCTAATTTATACCGCTTATAAAATCAAATCTGAGCAAACAGAAAATGGGAACAAAAATACGCACTCAAAAATGTATATAAATATGTGCTTTTAATATAATGTTCTATAAAGGTATGTATATATGTATAGATATATGTAAGATTATTAATCCACACCTGTTAAAACTGAAATAATAGGAATGTTTTTTTTTTTTAATTTTCCAAATCATCTGTAAATAATTAAAACACATGACAATTACAACATTTCTTTTAATCGCGCACATATTTAATAGCGATTCTGTTCGTAGTCCGAATCATTTTCTGTAAACCCGTAAGTGCTGTTTATCTGTGAATCTTTATCTCAATTTAAATCTGGATCCTTGTTTATACGAGATCCCAATGACATACAAACACGCACATATCTCTTACAAAACCTTCACATAGCGCATTAATCTACATCATGTTACAAAAATAAACCATTTGTAACATGAATTTTAACAACTTTGATACGACTTTGATATGACTTTGATATGACTTCGGGATTTCAATATGAATCTTGTGTAGGTTTAATTAATTAAATAATTAACGAAGGGCCATCTTAGGTCTAATTCACAATGCCAAGACAGACCCCCCCCCCCCTTTTCCCAATAATTAAGCTGTCCACCTTAGTCCTATTATATAAAACCTTGACTACCCGAAACAACCTTCCTATTACATAGTAACATGTCTACACCCCACCTCCCTATTACATAATACATTGACTACCCCCATCTCATTTGCGAATTAAGGAGGGGGGAGCTGGTTTTTTTTTTTTGGTTTTTTTTTTTTACAATAAAAACCAATGTTTTAATATTTGAATCACAAGCTTAGGCCTATTTCAATTTCTGTTCACAATATCAAACTCGAGCACACACTTTATGTAAGATATAAAGATATATAAGATAAACACCATCTGTCATCGCCTCCTATCCATACATTGTTTACATAAAGTCGACGCTCGCTACAGTATAGAGCTCGGACAGCGTTCGCTTATGACAATAAAATGGGTTGATTTTAGAGTTAAAAACACAAACAGCGGCCGAATTCTGACAAATGAGTCTATGATTGACGTCTTTTGAAAAATGCACTGCACTTGAAAGTAATCTATTCAGATAGCGTCACGCAGATCGTGTAGTGAGGTGGTAACCAAAATTAAAATAACACAAGTGTTAGGCATAGCCCCACCTGCCTATTAAATTATACCTTGACTACACCCCCCCTACACACACACACACACACACCTCCCTGACACACTGTAGTCCTATTACATAACACCTTGACTAACCCCCACCTCCTTATTACATAATACCTTGTCTACCTCCCCTCCCACACACACCTTCCTTACACCACTTACCCTGTCCACCTTACGCCTATTACACAATACCCCCCCCCCCCCCCCCCAGTTATCAAATCAATAAACCGCGACAACGTACAAAGATTTGTCAAAGACGTCTCCAGTGATCAATAACCCCGGAGAAAATGATGAAAGCAACGTGTTTCATATTGAGCCTGTCTGCAGCTTGCAGTGTAGATCTATCGATTGTGCTCACAGAATTGATAGGTTTATACAGCCTAATCGATGGGGCGGCATCGATGACGATGATGTAACAATTTGAACACCGCATGCCGGTAATGTTAGTTCACGATGCTAGACCCGGGGGGGGGGGGGGTTTACGTGTAATAGTTTTGTTTCTTTAGGGAGGGGTTTATTGTTTTTATGCACACGAGTTTAATGCACACACAAGGCTTGTTCAACAGAACCGTATAGAAGCACGCGAACACATATTGTCCCTCTATTTCTCTCTTTTATAATACATACTCCATTTTCTGATACAATCTATCGAACACACGTTATTGATCACTGAATGAGGCCTCCTATGTGCACTCGACCCCCCCCCCCCCCCCCCCATCTCATATTAAAGTTATTAGAGATAACTTAGAACGGCCCTTAAATTTAACATAAGCGCCCTATTGAAAAACGAGTTACGATCGTGGACTTGTCGTTGTATCAGGTCCTGAGTCACCCAGTTCTAATGGGTACCTGACTAGTTGGAGCCATTGGCTTGTCGGTGTCCCTGAGTCAGCCAGCTTTATTGGGTACCTGACTAGTTGGGCTATTGGCTTGTCGGTGTCCCTGAGTCAGCCAGCTCTATTGGGTACCTGACTAGTTGGAGCCATTGGCTTGTCGGTGTCCCTGAGTCACCCAGCTCTAATGGGTACCTGACTAGTTGGAGCCATTGGCTTGTCGGTGTCCCTGAGTCAGTCAGCTCTAATGGGTACCTGACTAGTTGGAGCCATTGGCTTGTCGGTGTCCCTGAGTCACCCAGCTCTAATGGGTACCTGACTAGTTGGAGCCATTGGCTTGTCGGTATCCCTGAGTTACCCAGCTCTAATGGGTACCTGGCTAGTTGGGACCATTGGCTTGTCGGTGTCCCTGAGTCACCCAGCTCTATTGGGTACCTGACTAGTTGGAGCCATTGGCTTGTCGGTGTCCCTGAGTCACCCAGCTCTAATGGGTACCTGACTAGTTGGAGCCATTGGCTTGTCGGTGTCCCTGAGTCAGTCAGCTCTAATGGGTACCTGACTAGTTGGAGCCATTGGCTTGTCGGTGTCCCTGAGTCACCCAGCTCTAATGGGTACCTGACTAGTTGGAGCCATTGGCTTGTCGGTATCCCTGAGTTACCCAGCTCTAATGGGTACCTGGCTAGTTGGGACCATTGGCTTGTCGGTGTCCCTGAGTCACCCAGCTTTATTGGGTACCTGACTAGTTGGGCTATTGGCTTGTCGGTGTCCCTGAGTCAGCCAGCTCTATTGGGTACCTGACTAGTTGGAGCCATTGGCTTGTCGGTGTCCCTGAGTCACCCAGCTTTAATGGGTACCTGGCTAGTTGGGGGGCTATTGGCTTGTCGGTAGATCAGTAGAGCTCTATCTGCACTATATACTGTTAGTTCTGAAAGAGTTCGTTTAACTCCCCCCTCCCCTCATTATGGGATGGTCTGACCTCCAGACTCAGGAGCTACTGCTTCTTACTAGAACCGTTGCATAGTTGGTCTCTCCTAGTAAAGGGGTTGGTCTCTCCTAGCACTTAAAGGGCTTGGTGTCCCCATAGTACTTATAGGGGTAGTCTCCCCCTAGTAAAGGGGTTGGTCTCCCCCTAGTAAAGGGGTTGGTCTCCCCTAGTGCTTAACAGGGTTGCTCTACCCTTACCCCATATTCACACGGTTGGTCTCCCCTGATAAAAAAAATCAACAATGTTAGTCTCCCCTAGTACTTAACAGGGTTGATCTCCCTGTTAACAAGGTTAGTCTCCCCTAGTACTCAACAGGGTTTGTCTCCCTGTTCACAAGATTAGTCTCCCCTAATACTCAACAGGGTTTGTCTCCCTGTTCACAAGATTGGTCTCCCCTGACACAAAATTAACAATGCTTTTCTCCCCTGAGTCTTAATTCGATACAATCGAATATACACTCCACCACGACTGTATTATACGCGAGTCTCCTATATCTGTAAACACTGAGTCCTTAGAGTAATTAGTGCCGCTCTGATGTTGGCTAATTAACCGAGGGCAACTCGAGGAACCTGATACCGTGGCAGCATCACGTGACAGATCCTGGCATCGTTTGACTGCAGCTTGACGCTGAAATGGCATTATCCGGTTTTTTAATGGCACCGTTCAAGTTAATTGAGGATATTAAATTTTTATTTTATTTCAGTGATGACGTGTCTTTTTTTTTAATTTTTTGTAATTTAATCTGTATTTATTTTAGTGTAATTAAATGAAAGAGAGGTTTGTTCAACATTCCACACAGAGGAGCAAAAGTCCGTGTGGGACGTTATTTTATGTGTGTGGTACTCTGAAGTACTAACACGAGGTTATACGTATTTTACTAAATCACTGCGCGGCAGGTTTAAAACTACTGCGCGGCCGCGCGACCATACGACTTAGAGGAAACAGCGGTTTGTTGCGTTGTTAAGAGCTAGTCTTGGGTATATGTCCTAAAAAACGTCTAAGTTTTATTATTTCCGTTTGCACCGAACATGTAATGAGATGTAATGTGTAATCGCCTACCTAAAGTAGTGGTCTCGACGTTTTAAATTTTTTGTTCATACAACGATTTGTAGTGTCTGCTTTTACACGAGATTTCTCTTTCATGCGAGGCACTAGCTTCTTTATCCCTTTCATCAAACGAGTAAGCTGTACATTAATTTTTACCCAACAACTCACAAGAATTTAAAAACAGATGCTGCAGGGCAGTGGCGGAACTAGAAAAAAAAGGCTCCCCCGCAAAGAAAAAATTAGGGCCCCCCCTATATATATATATATATATATATATATATATATATATATATATATATATATATATATATATATATATATATATATATATATATATATATATATATATATATATATATATATATCCTAACTGAGTAATTTAGTCTATTTCATTGCAATATATAACCATTCTGAGAGAACAAACCAGAAAAAATTTAGTCCAAACCAATCTCGAGTCAATAATACGTCAAAATTATGATGGTCAAAATATATAAAGACGTTAGCTTGATTCGTGAATGGTTTCTCGCGTTATGTTTATTTTTTTCATTTTTGGCTTTTATAATATCAATTTTGAAAACATTGATTTTTATAGCTATACTATTGTATAGTACGTCTTATTTAAGTAACAATTCAGAGAATTAATTGCTTTTTAATATACATAGTACAAACCTATTTAAATGAGCTTCGTGGGCATCCCTATTTTAAAGAAGGGCAGTAAGTCATGGAAGTAGTGTGAATGTTTACCTACCTTTCAAACTATAGCTCTTGTAGATTTTAAATTATTTTTCTACGCAACAATCTCTGCTATAGTAGACCTGTTTTTTTTTTTTTTTACAAAACCACTTTCAAGATGTATGAAAAACATAATTTTTGAAAAAAAAATGCATTGTTTTTTGGTCGGAACTAGGCCCCTAAACGTCCTGCCCCCCCCCCCCCCCCCGCGTTGCGGGGTCTGGCGGTATGGTAGTTCCGCCCCTGCTGCAGGGTGACGTGTGTGGCCGTGGACGTGCCTTGACTCCTGTCCGACTCTCAGTCAAATTTTGACGTATTAAATTATCAGGACATCCATACCTGACAGTAGACAGTTTTAGACGATTTTCCCCCTCCCTCCCCTTTCTACCCATTGTCATGGTAAATCTCTCCCCCCCCCCCCCTCCCACCTTCATATGGCGTTACTAAGTAGCACCCACTCCCTCCGCAGAATAAAGTATTTAAAGTTTAAGGATAAATTATCTTTTCTTTTAAAATCATAGTCCACGCTAGGCAATACAAAACATGTTACCATATCTTCAACCCCTCCCCGCCCCTCCATAGAACAAAAATCTGAATGGGTCTCAATTTATGGACGATCATTATAATTAATTTAACATACTTTTTTTTTAAATCGTAAAATGTAGGTTTATTGTTAAACTAACGTGTTATAATAACGACTTAAGTATTCGTAGAAAGCAATACTTGAAAATGCAATCAATGATGTTCATGAGCCCCCACCCCCACCCCCAGCACCCTTCTGCATTCGTCACTGCCGATGTAAGCAGGGCCATTATTTATTACAGTTTTCATCATCAGCTTGTGAGGACTGATACAGATTTACAATAGTAATATTTCTTTCTTACTTGTAGCCTACTTTCATTCATTTAAGATGGTTTACTTATACATAGATCTAATACAAAACGTCTAAATATAAAGAAAAAATAAAAATGAAAAAATAAACCAACCTGAAAATGCAAATGTGTAATTTAATGATGATTCAAGTATTCTAATTCAAAAACATGAACTGTGTAGTGTGCGTTATCTTCTCAGCAAATGTCATACTGTACCAAGTAATTAATGCTTCTGAGCAATTTCTGTTATTAATGTCTGTAGAATCTGGAATATTTTGAGAATAATTAAAACATTGTTTGAAAATTACCTTTTGATTTAATTAATATGAATAATTTTATTTTGCATATCAAGTGAAATTATTTGTCGAGTATCAAACATTTATTTTTTGCCGGGAAAGTTTTTATTTTCAATTACCGCACGCTGCATGAGACTTAAGGCCCTTTGGGACGCCAATGGATGAGATAATCCTCCTAATATAATAAAACCCATGTAACAGCAAATATAAGATACGAGCCGACCCGCGACGTATCATACGCCGCTATTTAATTTTTTTATTTTCTACTTTTCAATAATTCATAATTTGTGAATTCGACAGTACCAACGCTGCCACTGAAAATATTTGCTTTAAAACTTTATCAGTAGCTCAATAAGGACGATACCCCCCCCCCTCCTTTCCCCAACCCCAACCCCCTACCCCCCCCCCCCCCCCGTGAAAGTAAACTCCTCTTAGTAACCTCCCCTAAGTTTAAAATCGTTTCAAACTACATTATCTGCCCCTAATAGCCGTCACTAAACAAGGCTCTACGATTGTAAACATTTAGCGTGAACCACAGTTCACCAGACCATGTAGGGGTGGGGGTGGTAGGGAGCGCGCTTACAGCTTGGTGTTTTCTATCGTCTCCAATAAGAGAATTATATATATAGATAGATATACAAAACTAAAAAATATAATTTTAATCTTCAGCACACAAAAATTTCAATATCCTTCCTTGTAAAATGAGTCATCTCAATTTTTCTCATTTATTTAATTCTATTTCAGTACAGACTATATCCTAATTTTGTAAACTTTAACTATTTTATTCCTTTTTCCTTAAAGAAATGCATTTATTATTAATAGCCAATGGCCACAATGAAAGAAAGACCAACGTACTTCTTGGTATTGTCGGAGTTAATTTTTTTTTAAATTTAAATTTAAATTACAACTACCGTTTTCTTCATCGCCAGCTTGCAGTGGAGAGTTTCTTGCTTTGTAAATATAGATCACGTGATTTGATTCCCTGGTGACCTGGGTTTATTTTTAAACATGACCCTTTCCTTTTAAAAAATACATTATGAATGCATATTACATGTGTAGTATTTGTAGTAGCATATATGTGTATTTACATAAAATTGTATATGTCAAATTCCACCTAGAAGTGTATACGCGGATTTAATTGTAGTTATGCTGCTTACAACAATAAAAAATTAACATATCATTTATGTACTTATAAATGTACTTCCAATTAGAAACTAAATCTTTTAATGCTAATATTTAAGGCAGCTCATTGTAAGACTAGAAAACAAATTCGTTAAAGTAGAACCTATTCTAAGATGGTTTTGTTGAGTATCCTCTACCACAGGGGGATTATTGCTCCGATAAATTACCTTATTTGTATATTTTTTAATGTACTCAATGCATGTTATGGGTATAGAAAAGTGTAGTTAACTTTGTGTGTGTGGACATTCTATTCGTGGACTGGATGGGAAATGGGCGGGGGAGGGGGGTGATGGAAGGGTCAAAGTTGAAGTGTAAAAACGTGCGGGGGAGGAGCGGGTGAAGGGGTGTAAAAAATATTTTTGATTGTAACAATTACTTTTTTCAAAAAGATAATTAATTAAACATCAATTTAAAAAAACATTATTAACAAATGCGTACAATACCAGTAAGTATCACTATAACAATGATATGTATAATATATTTGAAAAAAAAATAAAGTAAGTAAAGTTCCCTTTTAAACCTGACGGTCTATGGGGCAAGTGAAGTAGAGTTCACTTGTTTCTGTGACCTTGGCATATGAAGGGATAATGTGGTCAGCACTATGCCCAGCCGCCTTTACTTTCCTTAACGTGAGTTGGGTACCCATCAGAGCTGGATGGACTCAAGCACGTTCTACTTACTTGAACCCGGATTCGAACTCGAGACTTACGGGTTAGCAGTCCAGCTCTCTACCGCTAGGCTACTGTTAGAATAACTATCCGGCGATAACTTACGTCATGAAAAAAACTTTTTAAAGGTTTCTAGTTTTACAATTAAAAAAACAGAACAAGTTTAAACTTCCTTAGAACAAAACCACATTTATCTTAGGAGTTATATCCCCTTTTCCCCCAACCATCCCAAGATTATTTGCTTTGAGTTCACAAAGACACCGAGTTTATATTTACGATTAACGTCATTTCGATTTGACGTCACGCTCGTTTAAAATTTCCCTGATGCTGGTTGCACTGCCAGTAAATATCAGGAAAACGGAAGTGCCGGCTCATTCAGCGAGGAGTTATCTGTTCCTTGGCTGGTCACGTGCTCGTGTTAAATGTGAGTGCTGTTCTCTAGGTCGTGTACATTCATTGTCTAATGTCTAATGTACTACACATTATTGTGTATGAGAGGTGTATGCATGGGACGGATCACCGTATATATATATATATATATATATATATATATATATATATATATATATATATATATATATATATATATATATATATATACACACTGTAGCGATACGCGAAGCTGGGTGTGTAGACGTGCATGTTGTTGTACTGAGTGAATGAGGGTACAAGGGAAGCGACTGGTCGAGTGACAACGGTTGTGTTGTGAGCGAGAGAAAGGTGGTGTGTAGGGATGAATGGGTAGGACAGTGGAGGGTTGGAGTAATAAGAAAGAAGGAGGGAGGTATTGTGAATGGATAAGGAAATTCGTTGGATTAAACAGACTGTTGTACCTAACCTCTACAAGTTGTTGGTGTCTACGCATACCTGAGTCTACGAGATTCCTGTCGCCCTCACACTCGCATTTTCCGTTTTCCTCGGTCTACAGTTTTCCACATTTTCCCGTTTTTTACAATCCCCAATCTCCAACCTCCCCACTCCCCATATTCTCCCTATTCTATCATCACTACATCACATTCTTGATTAATTTATTTTTTCCTAACCGAAAAAATCTCGTTTACTATTATAATTTCGTAAAAAAAATTAAATTAAAACGTCACAGGAACTTGATATATTTTCCACTCCCGGAGTCTGAATTAAATTTTCGCATAACGAAAGAGGGATATATTTTTAACGTGATTATTTTGTCGCCGCTGATTCTCTCGGTCTCCTCAACAACTGATTTTTTTTTTTTTTTTGAATATCCAAAGGAAATTTTATCGTCAGTAAACACGTGACCAAAATCATGTGTTATTGATACTCGCCGCCATGATGGTGTACCTCACCAGTCTGCTAGCGCTAGTCTATTGTGAACAAGTCTTCAGTTTTTAAATCATGTCACCCGTATAACAGCAACACTATTTGAAGAAATTTGAACGCTTCAGGGATCGTATTTATTTTTGTGATAATACTAGACTAGGGTGGATTGTTTGATCAAAACTATTACAGAGTATCACATTTTTAAAAGTTAATTAAAACAGAAACGGGAAAAAAATATCAAGGAATTGTCTTTTATAGAGTAACCCGGATAGCAGTCAACTACTATAAGCCCAGCTGTCAGTTCATTTTGTCCATCATAATTTCTAATTGGAGAATTCTCAGATGCATTTTAGGTATCAGGGTGAGTGCCAAACAACAGACGTCTGAAAGTGGTAGGTCTATGGAAGCAAAACCACAAAATAAAAAGACGAAAAGGCTGATCTAGACCTAGACAGACAGATGATATGGAGACAGACTTACGGCAGTTTGGAGACAGACTTACGGCAGTTTGGAGACAGACTTGGAATGAGAAGACAGACACGTCGATTTGGGAGGAAGTGACGAACCTAACCGGGGCTACGCAGTGTTTCTTCCAGACTTTTTTCTCCTGGGGGGGGGGGGGGGGAGGGAACTTGAAATTTTCGGGGAGCGTAGACTTTCTTCGGGGGGGGGGGGGGGGGGGTGGACACTGTTAAAAGTATAATTTTCTATATAAATTATATAAATTTCATTTCCGAAGAGATGCCTGGAAGAAACTCTGGGGCTACGCTACATAGGGCTAAATATGACTAAAATAGACTACTCTAATTGGGGCTACATAGGGTTAAATTGGGCTACACTCGATTCTGGCGTGATTATATTTGGTGAGACTCCAGGAAGTTCCCCTTGTACTGTCATTTTATCGTCATCTTATTCATGTCATTTCATATTCATCTCTTATATGTCATTTCATATTCATCTCTTATATGTCATTTCATATTCATTTTCTACATGTCATGTCATATTCACCTTGTCTATGTCACATTAACTGTGTCGGATGAGAAAGTTAACGACAGAAGGATGACAACCTACACGATGTACGTGTGACAAATCTCTGTCAGTTTTTGCTCCTGCGACAGTCACGCATGAGCAGGTCTAAAGAGTTATCTCCCATCAAAGTTTTAGTCACAGTTTAATTACACGTCATCCTAATTAAATGAGGTAATCAACTTTAAAACACGGGTTCCGTAGAATGAAACCCAATCGATAAAAGTTTTTTTTGGCCGAGTTCTTAAGTAGGATTGTTTATGACTGCCATTTTAATCTCTTTAATTAAACGAAGACATGACGTAAAATACTGCTTAGCGTCACGGAGATATTTTCAGACTGTCAGGCAACACATTACATTTACAAAACAGCCAGTGTAGCGTCGTTTGGAACTGTTTAAAATAAAACGAGCCCATATTTCCCCATCTTTGAACGTATTTTATCTCCCAATGTCTCACCCTTTCACAGATACCGTCCATTCTCACCCACACTCTACGCACAACGAAAACCCACACATATCCTTCTCCCCACATTTCTATACACTCACCACTCACGTAGAAATCCCCCACAGTCCATTAACTCCCCTTATAAATACCGTTCCACGCACACACACACTTACATATAATTCCAAACTTAAACTTACCCCCCCCCCCCCCCACCCAACGCACACACACACCTTTCCGCTAGGCCAACTAAACAAACACATCAACAATGAAACAGCCTACGACAAGAAAAAAAAAATAACCGCCATTTTTCTTGAAGAGAGAAAATCATTCTCTAACAGCTGCCTACTAGCAGGAAAATCAATTTTTTATCACTTAATTGGGGGAACCGGAAGTTGCGCGCGCTCAAATCAGCACGTGGAGCATTATAATAATAATACTTGCTCGCCATTGGATGATCCAACAAGCTCAGCGGGCACTAATTATTTCATTGGTTTAATATCGCATCGGTGGTCGATTTGATTGCTGCCTAGACATCACGCTGTCGATGCGCGATCGAATCTCTCTGGGAAGTTGTTCTTGTCTATTTATATACGGCTTCTCACTTTCTGATTTCACTGGCAAGATTCAACAGTTCTAGAGAGATCAATGAAAACGTGTAATTTGACGCGCGTCCCTCTCTCCTCCCCCACCCCCGAACCAGACGATTCGCCCCTTTGTCCCATAATTCGATCGGGTCTTGTTCCACAAGAATATATCACGTCCAATATTGATGTATGTTGGTGATGTATGTTTAGAGAGGTATGGTCTCCAATGTTGATGTATGTTGGTGATGTATGTATATAGAGGTAGGGCCTCAAATAGTGATGTATGTTGGGGATGTATGTATAGAGGTAGGACCTTTAGACTGGAATTGGAACGTAGGTGACCTGATAGTGACGTTTACGTGACTGTGGTGACCTGTGGAGACCTTTAGGTCACGTTTAAGTGACCTGTCTAGGACAGAAGGTGACTTTTATTTACCTCTTGTGTTCTTTATATGACGTTTATGACCTGTTGATGACCTCTAGTGACCTGTTGACGTGTTGGTGATAATTGAGTTAACAGACGTCAGTATTTATATCATTTTGGTGCCACAAATCCAGTAGTCCAAATATGTCACGTTTTATTTAAGTAAGGGCGCCACACTTTATGTGTGTAAAATCGTCAAATATTCGACGTTCCTACCTTCTCTCCAATATTTTACCTAAAGACATCACTTGGTTCTAAGAAAGTCCATATGCTATTTCGACTAAGAATATCTTAAAGGTCTAGTTCACTAATGACGTCCTAATGTTCTACTTCACTAAGATCGTCCCAATGTTCTATGTTATATCGCCCAAAGTTTTCTGTCTAAGTAGGTCTCGAACCTGCGTCCAACCTGCCAATCACGTGACCCTAACAACCAGGTGATAACGAGGCAGGAGGTGAAACTTATTGCCTCCCCGCCCGACCGTCTCCCTGGTTTACTGCCCCCACCCAGACGGGCGGGGGAGGCGCTAAAATTGCGCAATAAAACTATGTGCTGTATCGATTGCTAAAAATAGCAGCGTGTTTTCCCGCTGTGCGAGAGAAACACTTGTAAGAATTGAATGCCGCGCTAGACCCACCGCCCCCAGTTCTGTCCCTTTGTATCGAAGCATCCCCATTGTTTTAGTAAGAAACCTTATTTGGGTAGAAGAAACCAGAACACGGATAGTTCAGAACATGGGAACACCCTTGAAAAGTGGCGGATTAAGTGAAGGGTTGAACTGGCATCAGCACAAGGCCCTCACTTTTTAAGTGTTCCTATATTTTACTCGTTTTTATTGAAATAGTAGAACATTGGGCCCTTTCTTTTTCAATTTTACTTTTATTAGTTAGATTAACATATTAACGTTTAACTTGTATACCTAAGGAACAAACAAAAAGAAATATGAATTACCTCCCAGTAAAACACAGTTCTCTTCTTTATCCGGGCATTAATTTCTCACAGTAGCCGCCATTGCTACAAGCTAAACATTGTTTTAAAGTACACTATCCTTAAGATTATTAACCTTTTGTTTTTACATTCAGTTCAGCTAAGTTTGGCCAATATTAAGACCTGTAAAATACAAACTAACCTATGTAAGAAAAGAAAACGACCAGCGAGTGCGCTCGATGCATTTTTTAGTTGATCACCTTTGAAAAACACACAATAAACAAAAAATAAACTATAACAAAAAAAAATAAACTATATCAAACCTCTAACTAAAGCCTATAGCGAAAGCTCTTGATCGATCATGGAACAACCCCTCCACAGCAGTCGGACCAACACGAAGGCTGCCACCCAGATGCTCAAGAGTCCTTAGGGGTCATCCATAACATACATCACATGTTTACCTCCCCCTCCTCATCATATCACACCGTTCCAAAAACCTAGCACCCCCCTTCTTATAAAATGACGCTACACCTCAGACTACCACCCACTAAATCTGCCAAACTTTGTGTTTTAGAACAACGATTTACTCGTATAACATTTACAGAGCTCAGTCAACGTTGGGTACATCGATTCATCATTATTCGATTTATTTTAAGAAAATCTTTTAACAAACGTAAAATACCGGCTAAAATTCTGTTTCTAACCATACTTATTAAACCTCAAACGTGTTGTCACAGTTTCTACCCCCCCCCCCCCCCCTCATCCCGAAGCCCTTCCCCCTCCGCCCATACACAAAACTATGAAGACATAGGATCAAATGTTATTATTGCGTTTTGTTGGCCTAGTTAAAAGTCAGTATAAACTCAAACGAATAAAGCTTGAAATTAAATACGAACTTAAAAGTATCTTTTTTTGTCACAATCTTCTCATTCAACCTGCAGACAGTTTAAAAAAAAAACTCTCAATGAAGTTTTGTTTCTCCACTACTTCAGTATGTTGCAGAATTGACTTAGACACGGGCCATTAAATAGCTGCAATGTTCGATCAGTTGCACCTTTATCGCGTGGGTTTTTTTTCTATCTCAAATTTACCTCGTATTTCAAACTAAGAATTCGCTGCTCGACTACTAGTATTTAAAACTCTCGTATTTCTATGCACCTGTATATATATATATATATATATATATATATATATATATATATATATATATATATATATATATATATATATATATATATATAGATAGATAGATAGATAGATAGATAGATAGATAGATAGATAGATAGATATAGATAGATATATATAGATATATATATATATATATATATATATATATATATATATATATATATATATATATATATATATATATATATATATATATATATACAAAGCTTCATCCATGAGTCCCACTCAATCCCTTAATCCCAGTCAAACCCTTAATCCCGGTTAATCCCTCCCTGTCCCTCATCTCACCTCCCGAAAGCGACCTTGTGATAACAGTCACGTGACCCCAGGACAGTGTCGGTTGGTCACCCTATCCCTAATCCCTAATCCACTGACCAGCCAGGCCACTGGTCAAGTCGATGGAGGTTGCGAGCTCACTAATTGCACGCCAATGGTGGTCTAAATATAGACTGTACATTCGTTAACACATTAAGCTTACACAGGACAAAGTACTTGAAATAAATGCCAGTTGGCGTTAAGCATTGTCTTCGAGCAATTTAATTAAATGTATACTAAAAGACCAAGTATCTTAACGATATTATAATCTAGTAACTATTATCCACATTGTGTGTAATTCGAACATTCATTGGACACCAACAAGTTGACAAGAATACTTCAATCACTGATATGGATTGTCAATGTTGCCATTGACAGCCATAAAGAAGGCCATAAAGAAAACAATAATTAAGAAAAGATATATAAAAAAAACTTAAGCTTGAAAATATTTAAAAATTAATATTTTAAGAATCAGTAATATAAAAGTTGCTAGTGTAGAGAACTTGAAAATAATTGTTTAAGGCTACAGTTTTATTTATTTTCACCAAGCCTAAAATTTTAACTTGAAGTTTTTCTTTCGTAAGACAAACATTGATTGGCTGTACAGAAAATTTTCTAGTAATTTGTACTAAAACTAAATAATATTATATTTCTATCAACCACAATACCTAGTTGTGCAAAGTTTATTTACATTTTCTGTGATAAATGAAAACAAACAAATATTTTTCTTTGTCTTTGTAAAAAATTCTGTTTAGTTAAAAAAAATATTAAAACAACAGATATATCCAATCTTTAGTAAAGTCCAGCAAAAACCAAACCTTCAGGCTTTTATAACATTTTTTTCAGTACATCGTAGATGATTTTTAAAATATTGAATCGGCCTTTTGACGTGTTTCTAGACCAGTGTTTCTTCCAGACTTTTTACTCCGGAGGGGGGGGGGGGGAGGGGGCACTTGAAATTCACGGGGGCGGACTAAAATTTTCGATGGGGTGGAGGGCGGACACTGTTAAAAGTATACATTTTTCTATATAAATTCCATTTCGTTTGGGGGGGGGGGTAGACAATTTTTACCGATTGTTGCTACGGTTACTGTGGTTGCTATTGTTCTGTTACTGATGGCTGCTATTATTACCTGTGGTAGCCATGGTTACCCGGGGCTCTGAGTAAACCTCCCAAAATCTTGGTTTATCGCCTGCAACTGCAACACACAAATTATTCTGGTCTGACCATAACCTCCCCAGTCTGAGAGAAATTTTTGTAATCGCTAAAAAATATCGAAATCGAAATTTTTTAACGAATCTTGCGGTTTTAAACCTTTAAGAGTACAAAAAAAACACATTTTTTCAATCTCGTCTGCACGTGTGTGTTTCATATATAAACTTTTGAGCGATTTCCGATAACCGGAACTCTATGTCATATTTCTCAAAAACCTTCAGAATTTGATAATTTACATTTAATTCACACAAACCAGCTAAGTTTTAATCTATGCGTCGCTATTTGTTCCGTAAAACAAAACAAAAATTTAAAAAAAAAAAAAAAACAAACATTTACCAACTTTTTCTCAATGGAAGTACCAACCAAACCTTGACTGTTGAGAAGGGGAGCTCACTCCCGTTTTTTTCTTCTTTCCCTATGTGGGGCACAACTTTTTCATATTATCCTTGGGGAATCGTGGATGAGAACTTTTGAATGACTTCGTACCTTTGGGCGGACACAAGAGCTCTACCTTCCTCCCAACCCACCCCGCACCCCATCCAAGAGCATACACCATATTTGATAACCAACCTGCTCCAGTTCCAGACTTTTTGAGCGCTCTTAAACCAACCGCCTGGAACCGCGTTACACGCACTGATAACCAACTAACCCGCCTGCGGTCAGATCGTTGTAAGCCGGATTAACTAATTGACGTGTTCCTCGGAGTCCTAACTCGCAGAATCGATTCCATCCGCGACTCGCGGAATCGATTACTCTCGTAACTCGGAGAATCGATTCCATTCGTGACTAAACTATCGATTTCAGTTTTATTTTGCCACTAAGTATAAAAGTCTGTGAAGCAAAAGTCTGTTGTCTGTGGCAGAATACAGGTAAGTCTTACGACCCACGTGACACGGGTACCGCCCATCTATACAAACTCTCATGTCACGATGACCTCAGAGGGTGGAGCGCCGGTCGATGGGAACTTATTATCTGGCACGTCTTAAATAGCGCGTGCAATCAATTGTGTATGGCCCAAGGTTTAATTAGATGGGGAAAGGGCGCTCGGCGACTGTATGCTTGTTGTTAGCTTAAGTCGGCGCTAGAGAGGGGGGGGGGGGTGGGGGGGGGCAATCAGTTGCAGGCTAGATATGGACAAATTGTTGGAGGCTAGATATGGACAAAATGTTGGTGGCTAGATATGGACAAAATGTTGGAGGCTAGATATGGACAAAATGTTGGAGGCTAGATATTGACAAAATGTTGGAGGCTAGATATGGACAAAATGTTGGAGGTTAGATATGGACAAAATGTTGGAGGCTAGATATGGACAAAATGTTGGAGGCTAGATATGGACAAAATGTTGGAGGCTAGATATGGACAAAATGTTGGAGGCTAGATATGGACAAAATGTTGGAGGCTAGATATGGACAAAATGTTGGAGGCTAGATATGGACAAAATGTTGGAGGCTAGATATGGACAAAATGTTGGAGGCTAGATATGGACAAAATGTTGCATGTTAGACATGGACAAAATATTGTATGTTAGGTATGGACAAAATGTTGCAGGCTAGATATGGACAAAATGTTGGAGGCTAGATATGGACAAAATGTTGGAGGCTAGATATGGACAAAATGTTGGAGGCTAGATATGGACAAAATGTTGGAGGCTAGATATGGACAAAATGTTGCAGGCTAGATATGGACAAAATGTTGGAGGCTAGATATGGACAAAATGTTGGAGGTTAGATATGGACAAAATGTTGGAGGCTAGATATGGACAAAATGTTGGAGGCTAGATATGGACAAAATGTTGGAGGCTAGATATGGACAAAATGTTGCAGGCTAGATATGGACAAAATGTCGCATGCACAAAAAAAAAAGTTGTACGAAAAAAAATCTCTCAAAAATGTTCATTAAGCTACAACAGTTAAATATTTAGTCAGTGAAGATTTAATTAGATGATTCTTAGTGGACACATCATCAGTTGAATGTTCAACCATGTTCTGCACATATTTTTTTTTTTGCTTTCTAAATCTTCGGATTAGTAACTTCACTGAGAACAGCAATTTTTACTTGACCGTTTATTGTTTATTGATTGACCTTCTTCTTTAGATTATTCTTGTCTTAATGCTGTAGTAATTAATGAGAAAAGTAATTGCAAAAGAAAATCTCATTTTTAATACAACACAACGACGACAAAGATTTTAATTACTCCATGCCTATAAAATAACAATTCTATTGTATCGTGTATTTAAAAGGTCATAACGTTGTTTGGTTACTTTTTTTACGCGGTAAACACAACTTTTAGTTTTAAAGTTGTAAATCATGGATGTTAATTAGTGCTAATGAATTTAATTATCACCGCAGGGGATCAATGGAGTTCACTTCGTTAACCCTAGCATTAAACAAAAGCCGTACTTAATTAAACCTAGTACTTATCTTAACTCTAACGTCTATCTGTAGGGAACACTATACGTATTTTTAGCGCAATTTCCATACTGACAATTGCGATTATTAATTCGTTATTAATGGATGGATGGATGGATGGATGGATGGATGGATGGATGGATGGATGGATGGATGGATGGATGGATGGATGGATGGATGGATGGATGGATGGATGGATGGATGGATGGATGGATGGATGGATGGATGGATGGATGGATGGATGGATGGATGGATGGATGGATGGATGGATGGATGGATGGATGGATGGATGGATGGATGGATGGATGGATGGATGGATGGATGGATGGATGGATGGATGGATGGATGGATGGATGGATGGATGGATGGATGGATGGATGGATGGATGGATGGATGGATGGATGGATGGATGGATGGATGGATGGATGGATGGATGGATGGATGGATGGATGGATGGATGGATGGATGGATGGATGGATGGATGGATGGATGGATGGATGGATGGATGGATGGATGGATGGATGGATGGATGGATGGATGGATGGATGGATGGATGGATGGATGGATGGATGGATGGATGGATGGATGGATGGATGGATGGATGGATGGATGGATGGATGGATGGATGGATGGATGGATGGATGGATGGATGGATGGATGGATGGATGGATGGATGGATGGATGGATGGATGGATGGATGGATGGATGGATGGATGGATGGATGGATGGATGGATGGATGGATGGATGGATGGATGGATGGATGGATGGATGGATGGATGGATGGATGGATGGATGGATGGATGGATGGATGGATGGATGGATGGATGGATGGATGGATGGATGGATGGATGGATGGATGGATGGATGGATGGATGGATGGATGGATGGATGGATGGATGGATGGATGGATGGATGGATGGATGGATGGATGGATGGATGGATGGATGGATGGATGGATGGATGGATGGATGGATGGATGGATGGATGGATGTGTGTCCGCAGCTTTAAGTCGTATCTCCTCCTCAACAAAGCAATATCGAGGACTAGTTCCACAAGCAAATATGTTAAACAAGTTCCGAGGATGATTGTGGACCAAAAAAAATTCCCGGAATTCCTTCCTGCCATAATGTAGAACAATATTGCCGAAGAAAGTTTTCAAAAATATCCTTTCGTTCGGTCACAAAAAATTAATAAAGGAAATTGCGCTTAAATTGTCACTAGACTTTTTATTAACTTGTTTTACCATGGAGTTGTGTCGTAGTGTGGGCCAGAGTGGATGTTGTCTAGGACTCAGAAACCGAAGATCCTCCACATAGGAGTCAGAGTCATGTACCTGTTGGAGTCAGAGGTTTCTACATGTACATAATCTTTCATCGTAGAGGTGGAGTAAGTGTATTGCGTCTTGTTGGCGGAGTCAGGAGTTAAATACAGTTGGTGGCGTTGGAAATTATACTCGCGCTGAAAATTGCAATACTGAAGTTAAAAAAAAGCATTCTTTATATAATAGAAAAAAAAATATTAAAATTTGGCCATTGTTGTTTATTGATGCACAAAATTGGCCATCGCATGAAGACGAATTATTGGCCATAGTATTGATGCACGAAATTGGCCACCGCATGAAGAAGAAGAATTGGCCACGGTGTTAAGGCACAAAATTGGCCGTCGCATGAAGATGAAGAATTGGCCATAGCACTGATGCAAAAAAAAAAAAAACTGGCCAGCGCATGAAGACAAGTGTTAACCACGTCAAACTAAGGGGGGTTTTGGCTTTTTGAGGGTGAGGTGTAAAATTTAAAATGTGGCCAACCCAAATATTCTACAACCAGCAGCATAAACCACATGGCCATGCCAGAGGGCCGTTAAACTACTTGGCCACATCACCCAGCCATGGCCGTAAAAAATATCCCTGCCAAAAAACCCCTAGCCAGCAGTCTAAAAATGTAGGCCTGATATTCCAGCGGTCTTGATTATGGTCTTGATTATCTTATCGATCCAGCGGATCGATTTCAGGGACCACAATTCCAGCCGAGTGCTCCCCACCCCCGCGCCACGAGCACAACAATACCTCCTCCCCGCCTCTCTTCTTCGGCTCTCCTTCACTCTTTTCTCTCGGGAGAGAACAGATTTGGCGTCTCAATTCTCCGCCTTCCCTCCGCCCTCCCTCCGTCTCTCACTCGACATCTTCTTCATTATTGACACAATTCCAGTCAAGGAAGTAGGTCAGCTAACTCGACCTTCACCTACTTGCTGTGAAGTAATATACATAGACCTCAACAGAACGTCTTATATATATATATATATATATATATATATATATATATATATATATATATATATATATATATATATATATATATATATATATATATATATATATTAGCTAGCTACCGTTTTTTAAATTAGAATGTCGACTTTTAGTTATGTTTTTTTTTCTACAGGTTTACTGTATCACTATCTACGCTTTGTTTTAATGAAAGAAACTCGTTTTTCTGAAGTTGTGGCTTGGTTTGAAAGAGTGATGTCTGAAGAAATATTTTGAGTAAAAATCACTCTCGCTATGGCCCTTTCTTAGACCCATGACGTTATTATGGCCCTCTTATAGATCCATGATGTCTGTACGGCCGTCGCTATGAGCCACTGTTTTGATGTGTACTTGACTTAGGGCCATGACTTCAGTCATCCTCTTGACTAGTCTTACAGGTGGCTATAAAATAAATGCTCTAGAGACATGGCCTTTAGACATGGCATTTAAATGGCCTTTAGACATGGCCTATTTAGGCTTTTGGACTTGGCCTTTGTGGCCTTAAGACAACCTTGAAATGGCCTTTAGACATGGTTTTTATGTTGTATGTGGACATGACCTTTCTTTGGCATGTAGACATGGTTTTTATATGGCCTTTAAACATGGCCTCTGGCCTTTATAGGGCTTCCAGATCTATGGTAGATCCACCTCCTAGACATGCACATAGCTTGAAACATGGCCTCACCATAGCACTGCAGGCATCTTTCTTAACATGGGCCTATAGTATTTGTATAACGACCATGTTGTAGTGGTACAGCAGGAGGACCTAGACTTCGTGGGCGACATTAGCATCCTTTCACATCGACAACATCATGTCCAGTCCAAACTAAGCAAATTCTATGAAGGGTCGCTACAGACAAGCTGAAAGATCAGCTAGAGAAAAATGTGATGAGTTCACAACAAACAGGATCTCCCACTTGAGATACAAGAAATAAATATTTCAGAGATGAGTCGCTTCACATGTCTAGGAGGTAGTTAGCAAGGATGAGGGGAGGGGGGAGTAGATGAAGACATCATAACACATCAGCAAGGTCAGGTACGCTTCCAACACCCTCCGTACAACCTAGGTGTCGAGAGCACCGTCTACACTTTCTTAACTACCACTGTTTAACATCAAAGTGAGGTCTGTTCTCCTCTGTGGTTTTGAGGCGTGGAGAGTAACACAAACTAATAACAACAAACTTCAGAATTGTGTGACCCATCTTTAATATCACATATTGAACATCAGGAGACCTGGGAAAATTACCAACGTCCAACTTTAGGGTAAATACTGGACAAAGAATGAAATACAAAAGCGCAAACGGGGATGTATTGGATACACATAGCGCAAACTAACAAACACCACCACTAGACAGGCGTTAAATTGGAATCCAATAGGAAAGAAGAAAGTGGGTAGGCCAAAACAAACGTGGAAAAGATCAGTTGTCAGGGAAGCAGAAGCAGCCGGAACGACGTGGGCCTAACTTGGAGGAATCACTCTAAACCGTGTACGCTGGATAGGTGTGGTTGCATCCCTATGCTACACAGGGGTCAACTGAAACGACGATGATGGTGATGATGCTATACAAACAGCTCTAACCAATGTTTGTTAAATATCTCTCTTTCGGAACTGTCGGCCAGTAAAGAAGATGAAGTAGAGTCCATCTATTTCTGTGATCTCAGAATATCAAAAAGTAGTTTAGTCAGTTCTATTCAACCTACTATGACAGACTACGTTGGTAAAATGTGTGTATACACACGTTACACAACTTCACTGTCCTTATAGCCAGACACCCAATGAGGACTGACTTCATGGACGTCCGAATTGCAGCTCGACACTTCCGGGTTAGCTACCATTACATCCATAGGTTAAGCAAAGAAATCAAACTGTTTTAAAATCGTGACGTACAATGAGACATATAGTCTGATTTGAGAAATGAATTCAATTTGCTAGTTTAAAAAAAAAAATTGCTTCAATTTTAGCCTAAAATAAATCATACAACCCTATACTATTTTATTATGTAATTGTTCTTATTCTCCCCCCCCCCCCCCATCAATTTGAGACTGTCGCCTACCAGAATTTTCCCTTCTGACCTTCTCCTAGTCTGCGATTCCCCAAAAATCTTCTTCCTTACTGAAAATATCCCATATTTTTCCCAGTTCTAGCCTGCGATATCCCATAATTCTCCCTCACTCTAGCCTCCTATATAATTCTCCCTGACTACCCTGCGATATCCCATAATTCTCCCTGACTCTAGCCTGCTATATCCCATAATTCTCCCTGACTCTATATCCCATAATTCTCCCTCACTCTAGCCTGCTATATCCCATAATTCTACCTGACTATCCTGCGATATCCCATAATTCTCCCTGACTCTAGCCTGCTATATCCCATAATTCTCCCTGACTCTATCCTGCGATATCCCATAATTCTCCCTCACTCTAGCCTGCTATATCCCATAATTCTACCTGACTATCCTGCGATATCCCATAATTCTCCCTGCCTCTATCCTCCTATATCCCAGATTTCTCGTCCCTGACGTTACCCTGTCGTGGCTTCCGTCAGAGGCACCATCCGCCATCTTTCTCACCATTCTTATGCCGGAGTCCCAGACATCCTCCCACCCTCCCCATCCCCAGTACTCACATCCGTCTACACAACTGTCCCTCTTCTCTAGGCCTGTACTCGAAGCGCCTCAACTCCTCCTGATGAATTCCCTATCCGTTTTTCCATGTCTTTTGTGTGTGAATCCACGTCGGCAAGCCCACACATCTACACACGAACATGCACACGCAAACTCATACACACACACATAACGCCATCTTCCTCTTCCATCGATTGCTGGATTTTTTTTTTTAATCTAGCAGGAACTTCCCAAATCATCCCCGCCTGATCCACCCCCTCTCCCCCCTCTCCCATTCCTAACAGATCTTTCCCACTGTGCTGCCTGCCACCCCCCCCCCCTCCCCCACCCCCTCCGCTGTTTACCCTCCCCCAAGACAAAACCCCCGCAGTGATCGCGTGAGCGCTCTGTCCGGGGCACGCGCAAACAAACACGCCAGCCCGAGATCTGATTGGCAACGTGGCCCCGTTGCCATGGCAACCAGATTGTGGAAAGATTTCAATGGTGGGTGCCGGGCATTAGCGCGGCCTTCACGCCGGCCCGGGCTAAGCCGTGGCTGGTGAGTACCGTGCATGCTCACATCCTCCATGCCTGCTCGGGTCTAATTTGATGTAACGTTAAATGCTACAACCCCCCCCCCCTCCCACCATCCACTCCACCCATTCTCCGACCCACCTCCCAGCTTAATGATATCCGATACGGCGCGGGGGTGGGGGTAGAGGTCGGGTAAGGGTAGGGTAAGGGGTGGGGGTTTGATTGAGTACAATCAGCCATCGTGTGAGCCTACCTTCATTAACTCGTACACTCCCCCTCCGCGTGCATCCAACCATTTCACTCCACGCCACCTCTACACCGCCCCACTCCCCCACACCCTCCCCCTATTTCATGCCGAAAGGCACCTCCCCCCCCCCTTCTCCATCCCCTACCCCATATTTGAAATGTGATATTTAATACTGGGATATTTTTAAGATTACAAACACCAAGCATGATTAAACATGTTATGCCTTCTGATGTTAGGTTTAGGCCTTGTTAGGTTTAGGCCTAGAATTTTAGGTTTAGGCCTTGTTAGGTTTAGGCCTAGATTGTTAGGTTTAGGCCTTGTTAGGTTTAGGCCTTGTTAGGTTTAGGCCTTGTTAGGTTTAGGCCTTGTTAGCTTTAGGCCTTGTTAGGTTTAGGCCTTGTAAGCTTTAGGCCTTGTTAGCTTTAGGCCTTGTTAGGTTTAGGCCTACATCGTTAGGTTTAGGCCTTGTTAGGTTTAGGCCTATATTATTAGGTTTAGGCATAGTTAGTTTTAGGCCTAGATTGTTAGGTTTAAGCATATTTTTCGTGTTTAGTCAAAATTATTAGGCTAACCCAATACGTTTTATGTTGTAGTATTTTTATTCAGTTGTTGCACATGTTTAGGATAATGTAGGATTGTTCAATTTAAATCATCCATTGTTAAGTTTAAATCATCCATTGTTAAATTTAAATCATCCATTGTTAGGTTTAAATCATCCATTGTTATGTTAAATCATCATGTTTCAATCATCCATACAGTCGACTATCCACGAACCTTTTTTCACATCAAGAAAACGCTGTAAGCACTTGGTTGTATTAATTAGCCATTAGCATGTTCATTTTCTTGCCCATTTGTCTTAACTATTTTAATTATTTTTTTTTATTGGCCAATGATTGTCTATGAAAGTGGAAGTGACGTCACCACGTGACGTAGAATGTATTCATCTTATAAACAGGCTCTTGTGTTGTGTTTTATGAGATACACAAAACCACCAGTTATGTTGTCATTGGTCTCATACCTGAAATTGCTCGATCCCAATGTTTCACCACCTAAAGAATCAATTCCCACAAGTAACTGCGCCCATTCCAGGGGGTGGGATGGCGTGTCCACTCGACCAATTGTCAGCTAGGGTTGACCAGTGACGTCAGTAACGACCGAGTCCACACACAGAAACCTGAGCTCTCCCATCTTTTTTTTTTATTTCCTGGCCAGCTCGCTGGGACAGCGGAGCTAAACAAACCGTCAGGAGCTCAATGTCCCCCCCCCACCACCCCCCCCCCCGCGCCTGCACACCTCCCATATCTATCAGGGTCTGACATTCACCATACATTTTCTTTCTTCATCCCTTAACTCTTGTCTTCCTCTTCCCCCCCCCCCCCTTCCCTATCACCGGGAAGAATGTAACAAAATTTATTTTTACTACTCGCCAAAAAAAAAAACTCTCTTTTTAAAACGAAATTCCAATTTAATTACGGTATCAATAGAGCCGAACAGAATCGATCAGCTTCAGCCAAATGCGAGAAAAGTATTTTTAAGGGTAGGGCTGGGCGTGGTATAAGGGGGGTCTCGGGGGGGGGGGGGGAGGGAGGGTGTGTGCTTCAGCAGGCACATGCGAGAAACGTCAAGCACCCCTCCCCTCCCTTAACATATGTTTCCTATCCTATTCACTGAAAGGCTTTAAATTTCACGTTGTGTGTGCCCCGCGCAGGGCCCAGATTACCCCCCCCCCCACCTAACCCCACCCCTTACCCCCCCCCCCCCCTCCCATCACATACCTCCCAAACGCAAGCTTTGAAATCTATTATTACTGGGAGTAAAAAAAAAATATCAAAATCTGTTTTTTTTTTTCCTTCTAAGAATAGCCCCCCCCCCCCCCCCCCTTACCTTCTGACCAGTTGTCAGTAACAATGGAGATAGAGGATCTGAATTCTGGGAACGATTTTTTTGTACTGAACCGGAAGTTGAATTACAGAGCACCACCATCTTGTTTTTTTCTTTCCTTTTTTTTGTCACTATAGAAATGTAACCCGCCCTCTTTTGTGGGCAGGGGGAGAACACTCAGACGAGGAGCAGACAACTCCGCTGGTAGTTACCTCCCATGATTTAGCAGCCCTGACGGTAAAATACAAAACAGCCACGTGATACGGAAGCGAATAGATTTGTTTCCCCTGGCTCTCGGCTGTTTCTAAATTTGACTGTGACGTCTGCAAAAAAAAAAAAAAAAAGTGGCTGAATGGATTCCAACAAGGTCCAAAATTGTGGACACAGAAGACGGTCCGGGGTTCGAGTGCCAGTTGGGTCGGTCCTTGTCTCCATTATAACGCCTGCTTCCATCCTCTCTACACGTTCCACTATGAAAATTTAGAGCGAAACTATGAGAAGTAAAGTTACCTATTCAAATCTGTGGATACACGAGTAAGAGGAAGTAGAGTTTATCTGTTGTTGTTTGGTTTTTGGGTGACCACTGCACATGAAGGGATAGTGTGGTCAGTTCTATGCCCTGCCTATATTTTCCCTAACGTGAGTCATGTTTCACATCAGAGCTGTGTGGACTCAGGCATGCGGACTTGATCCCGTAATCCGAACTGGAGACATCGGGTCAACAGTCGAGGCGCTCTACCGTGCGACCACGCCGTCCGTTTTTATAAAAAAAAATATCTAAAAAATTATCTTTATTCTTTCTTTTTTTGCACAATTTCTGCCTAAAGACTGTCTGGGTGAGTAGATTGACTGGGTTGGTTTACTCATTCTTTCTTTTAATTCTAAACTTGCCTTCACAACGTTTCTAGTGAGCATATATCAAGCGGTCACGTGATCGTATAATTTATTTACACTCTCTAGCTATTCATGACGCCAAACTTTATAATTGTTTGAATGGGGGGGTGTAAGTGGTGTATGTGGAGTGTGTTTGTGGTGTGTGTGTGTTGTGTGTGTTGTGTGTGGTGTGTGTGGTGTGTGGTGTGTGTGAAGTGTGTGTGTGTGTGTTGTGTGTGGAGTGTGTGTGGTGTGTGTGGTGTGTGTGTGGGGGGAAGGGGTCTAGAAATATCACTAAACGTTCTACATCTCGATATTTCGCAGCGGAATGGGTCAACATTTTCCTTTATACAAGATCATAAAAATGAGCTCTACTCCACCTACCCAGCCACGTACGTACATCGATCATTTTACCCTAGCTCACCTGTACTTTATCACCTGTCAAATTGATTTTTATTTAAAAAGTGTCTTAATTAGGCGCACAGACCTGACTTATTCTTTTAAAAAAAATTTGAATCGATTTTTTTTATAACTAAGACTTTACAACTCCTAGTTAACCATAGCATATTGGACGGTACAAAAACTATAGTTTTATCGTGTACCCAACAACAAGAACTTGACAAAAGCTGGATGTTAAGCTGAGAAATAACTGGAAAATAGACGCAAATTATAACAACTTATAACAGATGTTATATTACGTCAATCAGTTACAGCTGTAGATATATTGACTTCTTAATCTATGACAAAAACGGTATATTTCTTTTTAAAACAGCTTTTCTATTCCTAGATGATTTGTTAGTCAAAAAGGTACATTTGTTGCTGACGCAGGTCATCATGCCCGTATGTTTGGCTGTGGGTAGGGTGGGGTGGGGGTCAAATCTTGTAACTCAATTTTGACTACTTTCTAATGCAACCTCAATCATTACGTTCACTCTGCCTCTAGATAAATGCATTTCCGATGATAAAACAAGAATATCTTTTTAGAAATTAAAGTCATTTAAACGACTACTTAATTCATCCACAGCAGCAGCATAACAGAACATTATTGAAGTGGAACATCTTTTTAGAGGAACCTCAATTAAAAGAACATTATTTAAAATTGAGAACAGTTTCAAGTGCGACATTATTTCTCTAAACATCGACAAATGCGTGAGTACCCATTTTAACCCAAATTTTGACAAAATGTTAACACTTAGCCAGTTGACGTGACACTATGATACCCCTGTATTTGACATTAGACGTGTCCACCTTCCGTCTCTCCCCACTCCCCACAGTCTCCTGTCCCACTCCCCACTCCCCACAGTCTCCTGTCCCACTCCCCACTCCCACAGTCTGCTGTCCCACTCCCCACTCCCCACAGTCTCCTGTCCCACTCCCCACAGTCTCCTGTCCCACTCCCCACAGTCTCCTGCCCCACTCCCCACAGTCTCCTGTCCCACTCCCCACAGTCTCCTGCCCCACTCCCCAAAGTCTCCTGTCCCACTCCCCACAGTCTCCTGTCCCACTCCCCACAGTCTCCTGTCCCAATCCCACAGTCTCCTGTCTCACTCCCCACAGTCTCTTGTCCCACTCCCCACAGTCTCCCGTCCCACTCCCCCCTCCCCACAGTCTCCTGTCCCACTCCCCACAGTCTCCTGTCCCACTCCCCCCTCCCCACAGTCTCCCGTCCCACTCCCCCCCCTCCCCACAGTCTCCTATCCCACTCCCCACTCCCCACAGTCTCCTGTCCCACTCCCCTCTCCCCACAGTCTCCTGTCCCACTCCCCACTCCCCACAGTCTCCTGTCCCACTCCCACAGTCTCCTGTCCCACTCCCCACAGTCTCCTGTCCCACTCCCCACAGTCTCCTGTCTCACTCCCCACAGTCTCTTGTCCCACTCCCCACAGTCTCCCGTCCCACTCCCCCCTCCCCACAGTCTCCTATCCCACTCCCCACTCCCCACAGTCTCCTGTCCCACTCCCCAGTCTCCTGTCCCACTCCCCACTCCCCACTCCCCACTCCCCACAGTCTCCTGTCCCACTCCCACAGTCTCCTGTCCCACTCCCCACAGTCTCCTGTCCCACTCCCCACAGTCTCCTGTCTCACTCCCCACAGTCTCTTGTCCCACTCCCCACAGTCTCCCGTCCCACTCCCCCCTCCCCACAGTCTCCTGTCCCACTCCCCACTCCCCACAGTCTCCTGTCCCACTCCCCACTCCCCACGGTCTCATGTCCCACTGCCCACAGTCTCCTGTCCCACTCCCCACAGTCTCCTGCCCCACTCCCCACAGTCTCCTGTCCCACTCCCCACTCCCCACAGTCTCCTGTCCCACTCCCCACTCCCCACAGTCTCCTGTCCCACTTCCCACTCCCCACAATCTCCTGTCCCACTCCCCACTCCCCACAGTCTCCTGTCCCACTCCCCACTCCCCACGGTCTCATGTCCCACTGCCCACAGTCTCCCGTCCCACTCCCCACAGTCTCCTGTCCCACTCCCCACTCCCCACAGTCTCCTGTCCCACTCCCCACTCCCCACAGTCTACTGTCCCACTCCCCAGTCTCCTGTCCCACTCCCCACAGTCTCCTGTCCCACTCCCCACAGTCTCCTGTCCCACTCCCCACTCCCCACAGTCTCATGTCCCACTCCCCACTCCCCACAGTCTCCTGTCCCACTCCCCACTCCCCACGGTCTCATGTCCCACTGCCCACAGTCTCCTGTCCCACTCCCCACAGTCTCCTGCCCCACTCCCCACAGTCTCCTGTCCCACTCCCCACTCCCCACAGTCTCCTGTCCCACTCCCCACTCCCCACAGTCTCCTGTCCCACTCCCCACTCCCCACGGTCTCATGTCCCATTGCCCACAGTCTCCTGTCCCACTCCCCACAGTCTCCTGTCCCACTGCCCACAGTCTCCTGTCCCACTCCCCACAGTCTCCAGCCCAATTCCCCACAGTCTCCTGTCCCACTCCCCACTCCCCACAGTCTCCTGCCCCACTCCCCACAGTCTCCTGTCCCACTCCCCACTCCCCACAGTCTCCTGTCCCACTCCCCACTCCCCACAGTCTCCTGCCCCACTCCTCACAGTCTCCTGTCCCACTCCCCACAGTCTCCTGTCCCACTCCCCACTCCCCACAGTCTCCTGTCCCACTCCCCACTCCCCACGGTCTCATGTCCCACTGCCCACAGTCTCCTGTCCCACTCCCCACAGTCTCCTGCCCCACTCCCCACAGTCTCCTGTCCCACTCCCCACTCCCCACAGTCTCCTGTCCCACTCCCCACTCCCCACAGTCTCCTGTCCCACTTCCCACTCCCCACAATCTCCTGTCCCACTCCCCACTCCCCACAGTCTCCTGTCCCACTCCCCACTCCCCACGGTCTCATGTCCCACTGCCCACAGTCTCCTGTCCCACTCCCCACAGTCTCCTGTCCCACTCCCCACTCCCCACAGTCTCCTGTCCCACTCCCCACTCCCCACAGTCTACTGTCCCACTCCCCAGTCTCCTGTCCCACTCCCCACTCCCCACAGTCTCCTGTCCCACTCCCCACAGTCTCCTGTCCCACTCCCCACTCCCCACAGTCTCATGTCCCACTCCCCACTCCCCACAGTCTCCTGTCCCACTCCCCACTCCCCACGGTCTCATGTCCCACTGCCCACAGTCTCCTGTCCCACTCCCCACAGTCTCCTGCCCCACTCCCCACAGTCTCCTGTCCCACTCCCCACTCCCCACAGTCTCCTGTCCCACTCCCCACTCCCCACAGTCTCCTGTCCCACTCCCCACTCCCCACGGTCTCATGTCCCATTGCCCACAGTCTCCTGTCCCACTCCCCACAGTCTCCTGTCCCACTCCCCACAGTCTCCTGTCCCACTCCCCACTCCCCACAGTCTCCTGTCCCACTCCCCACTCCCCACGGTCTCATGTCCCACTGCCCACAGTCTCCTGTCCCACTCCCCACAGTCTCCTGTCCCACTCCCCACAGTCTCCTGTCCCACTCCCCACTCCCCACAGTCTCCTGTCCCACTCCCCACTCCCCACAGTCTCCTGTCCCACTCCCCACTCCCCACGGTCTCATGTCCCACTCCCCACAGTCTCCTGCCCAATTCCCCACAGTCTCCTGTCCCACTCCCCACTCCCCACAGTCTCCTGCCCCACTCCCCACAGTCTCCTGTCCCACTCCCCACTCCCCACAGTCTCCTGTCCCACTCCCCACTCCCCACGGTCTCATGTCCCACTGCCCACAGTCTCCTGTCCCACTCCCCACAGTCTCCTGCCCCACTCCTCACAGTCTCCTGTCCCACTCCCCACAGTCTCCTGTCCCACTCCCCACTCCCCACAGTCTCCTGCCCCACTCCCCACTCCCCACAGTCTTCTGCCCCACTCCTCACAGTCTCCTGTCCCACTCCCCACAGTCTCCTGTCCCACTCCCCACTCCCCACAGTCTCCTGTCCCACTCCCCTCTCCCCACAGTCTCCTGTCCCACTCCCCACAGTCTCCTGCCCCACTCCTCACAGTCTCCTGTCCCACTCCCCACAGTCTCCTGTCCCACTCCCCACAGTCTCCTGTCCCACTCCCCACTCCCCACAGTCTCCTGTCCCACTCCCCACAGTCTCCTGTCCCACTCCCCACTCCCCACAGTCTCCTGTCCCACTCCCCACTCCCCACAGTCTCCTGTCCCACTCCCCACTCACCACAGTCTCCTGCCCCACTCCCCACAGTCTCCTGTCCCACTCCCCACTCCCCACAGTCTCCTGTCCCACTCCCCACTCCCCACGGTCTCATGTCCCACTGCCCACAGTCTCCTGTCCCACTCCCCACAGTCTCCTGCCCCACTCCTCACAGTCTCCTGTCCCACTCCCCACTCCCCACAGTCTCCTGTCCCACTCCCCACAGTCTCCTGTCCCACTCCCCACTCCCCACAGTCTCCTGTCCCACTCCCCACTCCCCTCAGTCTCCTGTCCCACTCCCCACAGCTCCTGCCACTCTAGCCAGCTGTTGCCCAGCACCTTCCTATCCTCCATGCCCCCTCTTGCACACTCCGTCTACCCCGCTGTCCCTACTGTTTGTTCAATAATTCCAGTGGTCAGCTTAGATCTGAGACTGGTCAAGATTTCAGTCACCCTACACAACAACAACCAGACATTACAACCCCTCGATTGGTGACGCACCCTGAACCCCTCGATTGATAACCCCCTTCCCCATACAATTACTCGATTTATGACCCCTACATACCCCCCCCCCCCCCCCCCCCCGTCCCCACAAATTAATATGCATTAGGCCAATTTGAATGTTTTTGTATTCAAAGCTTTAAATATTTGAAACTAGTCTAGAACTTTGCCCCCACCCCTCTCGCCCCACATTCTCGGTATACTACAGGTTCCCAACACCTAATGGACATTATTGACATTAAACTACAGTCACAAACGCCCGAATCACGTGATCAGGTCAGGATTGCTGACAGTGTTCACCTGTCACAGAGTGTGATATGGATCTGCACCCAATAACCTTTGACCCCGGCCTGGCTATCAAAACACATCTAGCACCATATCCGTACTTCAAACATCTTTCAGTGACGTCGAGCTGTATTTCAGCATTAATCACATGGTGCTTTATTGCCGTGTTATACATCATTGAGGGGGGGGGGGGGGGGTTGATATATCGAGGGGAACATTTTTTTAAATATTTAAAAAATGGAATATTTTTTTAAAATTTTGAATTGATTGTTTGGCGCGGTCTACAGTTTTATAATACGTTACCACTGCTTCACCTGATCTAATACCATCAATATTCTTGTAAAGTCTACGTAATCATACTAAATTTTTTAAAAATATTTTTAAATATGGCAAGCGATAAATTAGTGTTACATTTTTAAAATTATAGCTGTTTGGGGACCATCGATTTCACTCATTTTCAGAGATTTGTATCGATTATAAGCCGTTGAATAGCGTTTAGAATAGTTATTGCATGAATTCAAATATTTTTAAAAAACCACCCTCAACCTTTCTTTGAAGTGAAATGGAATGGCCAGGGAAAGTTAAACAATGAAAGTCAAAACAAATTTTTTCCATGATAAAGTACACAATAGTGGTCTATAATGTACAGCGAATTAGTTCATTTATATTTAAAAATATAACATCCCCTATCACCACAACACTCTGACTGTACTAATCCAAATTAAAAATAAAATTGTTTGCTAAATTACTATTATATCACTAATAATCATTTATTTGACAATTTCTAGCCTTAATGAAACCAGGTCATATTGTACTTATTTCTCAAAGGTTATAAAATATTCAAATTTGGAACCATTTAGAACCAGCTTTTCGTCTGTATTTTCTACTAGCTGAAGACCCATTTTGGATTGGATGATTGGCAATATTTTTTTAAAATTTATTTTGTTAGATGTTTAGATTAGTAAGCACTTCAACGTAAAACATGCAACTTTCCCGGTCAGGTCGGCATAGTTTAGATATGAACAATCATTTAAATCATTTTAAATTTTTCATAAAATGTTATCTAAGTGAGCTGAACTATACAACTAAATATCTACAAAAAAAACTCTTTCAAAACCCAGATCATTTTGATGGCAGCCTGTCAATACAAGAATGTTTTAAAAGTGTTTCTTACTCTTTTTTTGGAGGTACCAAATCCCACCAGCTTCATGTACGCTTACAACGAACCCTTCTTAATAGTAAAAATAAAATATGATTTTTACTTTACCGTATACAGAGTAGGCCCTATAGAGGACGTATTGTAATCGTGCACAAAAATATCATGAAATTTTGACAGTTTTCACCGTTTTATACCTCAGTACTTCATCATATACGAAGTATAGGGGACTTATTTTAATCGGGCAAAAATAATAAATGCAGAATTATCAAAATTTCAGCGGTTTATGCACACATATTTTTTGCCGTTCACTTGGTGCGCAATTCTCTTTTCTACGAGATTATATTCTACTTTAGAAGTAATTAAAAATAGATTCAAATCATGTCTATATCCCGAGTTTCCATCCCCCGTAGTGTTATATAAGAATAATCGATAAAGTTTAAGGGAGATCACTCTTGGTTTATTTTTAATTTTTTTTAAAATTCAAAACTGTAGTATATATTTGACTGGTGCACAAGATTCACAAGATATACCGTGTATCAACATCACTGGGTTCAAAGGACAAAACCAGTCACATAGGATTTTCACACAAAAACATTATAAGAAAGTTCTGGAAATCAGTGTACCGTCTGCTGTTTTCTTTCAGACACCAGTTCAGAAATGCGCGGCTTCTCCGTGAATTCAGCGAGTGTTGTGTGTTTGCATATTCCATCTCCATCCAGATTAATGAAATGTTCTCTTAGTTTTGCTGGTGCTAGACGAGAATTGCTCAATTTGCCATTACAAATAGTACTGTTAAGACGCTTACACCCATTAAGTTCGGTTATATATATATGATAGTAAATCCATATCGCAAATATTCGTCCAACATCTTTTTTGTGCTCGACTTGATTTGTATGAAAGGGTTAAAATATTAGAAATCACAAGAATGCCATCACGACAGTTACAAATCGACTACTGAGCAACGGTATAGAAATAAAAAGTATATTCGTCACATCACGTATGTATACGCTAAACGCGCGCCTCTATAGGTGGCGTTGACACGATTCGTGACGAATGTGTCTGGACGTTAAGGGCTCCGCGTTATAGAAATAACACGATACTGATACGAGTTACTTTATTGCCATGTAGTGCTGGCGCTCCGTCGTATTTCAACTGGCATCGGCCGTTAGCTCTATCGTCCGCACTGACAAAATCCAATAGCAAATCACATGAGTAGGGTGTGTGTCTTGACCCCCTGAGGCTGACTCGCAGAACCCCTGAAGTTCGATTGAACCCAGGTTTAGAACCACTGAACTATAATAATATACTTTTTAAAACCCGATAACTCCTGTTTACGGTTAGTTCCATTTCAAACGGTGCTTGCTTGGTCACATATTATTATATCATCATATGTACAGAAGATCTAGTATAATATCTATAAATAAAATAATCTATTAATTTTTAAAATATATATAATTGAAATTTTTATTGAAAAAATAATTAAATATTAGAAAATATATGTAAAATTAAAACTATAGCTTTGTAAACTAAAAGTTGTTATAAATAATTTTCACTTTCGTTTTACAACGTTTCTCTTCTGTTCTCTACTGGTTGGTTCCAAATGGTATTATTAAACGCCCAAATCTCCCACAGCTTACCACACCGATGGAAAACAAAAACTCAAGAATCATTATTCAACCACACATTTGCATTTTCAGGTGGTTTTTTTAAAAAATAAAATTGTAATTAGACGTTTTGTATTAGATCTATGTATAAGTAAACCATCTTTATTGAATGAAAGTAAGCTACAAGTAAGAATGAAGTATTACTATTGTAAATCTGTATCAGTCCTCACAAGCCGATAATGAAACTGTAATACTAAAGCGAACATGCAAAGCAAACTGACGTAGTCAATGGAGGCCAGCGAGTTGACGAGATTCCTTCCATAATGTTGTTGACATGGAATAAAAACGTGTTTTTTAGATTTAGACCGTAAAAAAAATAAAAAATAAAAACTTAAGCCTAAAATTAATTTAGAAATTTTATATTCTTAGAATAAATGCTATAAAAGTTGCAAATCCAGAGAACTTGAAAATAATTTGTTGAGTTTAAGGCTACATTTCTATTTATTTTCATCAAGCCTAAGTTATAACCGGATGTTTCACTTTCGTAAGACAAATATTGATTGGCTGTACAGTAACTTAGTGATCGATAACTATTTGTTTACAAAACTTTGCAGATCAAGTTTTTAAATAACAATGCAAATTTAAAACCCCATGACCTAGTTTTTTTATTTTTAGCTTACAATGTGTACAATAAAATCTATGGGAGCCTATCCAATAGCAGGATGCCATGTTTATGTCGCCATTACACGTGAAAACCAAATTGTTTTTGCTTTTTTTTTAATTTTTATTTAGTTACCGAAAATATTATAAACATCAAATACATCCAATCTTTAGTAAAGTCCGAAAAAACCAGACAGGCAGGATTTTATAACCATATTGATTGTAAATACGCTGTGCATGATTTTTAAATGAATTTATACACCTCTCAAATACCTTTGAGACTTTTCTCGCTGGTGTCCATTACATGTCTGAGGCACACAAAAAATAAGGTTCCAATAATCTGTTGCCAGAAAGCATATTTTAAAATTAAAATTGAATATTTTATAACATTTGTGTTACGAATACAAAATTACTTCCGGTTTCATTAAGGCTAGAAATAGTCAAAGAAATAATTATAAGAAATATTATAGTAAATTAGCAATCACTTTTATTTTTAATTTGGTTTAGTAGAGTCAGGGTGTTGTGGTGATAGGGGATATTATATTATTTAATAGAAATACTATACTATGCTACAGACCACCTTTGTGTATTTTATCATGGAAAACAATTGTTCTGATTTCCTTGTTTTACTTTCCCTGGGTATTCCTTTTGACTTCAAGGAATGGTTGAGGGCAGTTTTTTTTTTTTTTTTTTTCTTTTTAAATATTTGAATTGATATAATAATTCAAAACGGCTTTTCAACTGCTCATATTCGATACAAAAATATGAAAATGAATGCAATCGATGGTTCTCAAACAGCTTTAAGGTTTGTTTTTTTTAAATATAGCTATAATTTTATCGCGTGCCCTATTTTTTTAAAGATTTTTCAAAAATTTAGTATGATTACATAGACTTTTCAAGCCTAATACGTTTAGTGCTTAATTGTGCCAAAAATATATATTGAATTTTTACAGTTTTACACCTCCACACTGAACTGTGTACGGAATAATAAGATTGTATAGAAATCGTGCAAAAATCTAAATCGTGAATTTGACAAATTTTGACGTTTTATAACCTTCCGGAGGCGGAATTCGCCTTCCGATCAGTCAGTGTATGAATGTCTCTAGACAGATAACTCAAGTACCGTTACAGCTATGTTGACCAAATTTCATGTATATTATGTAAAGTTTGTCGTTTTTTGTCAAGTTCTGAGCGACTATCAGAAACCGAAAGTAATACATTATCTATTTCCGGTCTTTCAGAAGCCGATAACTTGAGTACCATTAAAGCTAGGTAGGCGAAATTTCAAATATAAGAATTAGATTATATTCGAAACTTTCCTTCAACGTTTGTAAAAAATTTCGGCAACCTAATCTGACGCTAGACCACATTGCACCTGTGCCGACATCCTAATCAATGTACTCTGGGATTTTGTTTAATAAGAGAGGGGGGGTAATGAGTTGAATCACGTGCACGATACGCCCACCTGTGCTACTGCTCGCCTACAGGCGTGTGACGTCATGGCTGTACAGGTGAGTGGAACAGATTGAGAGCCATTCGGATGTGTCATAGCGTCATTCACCGGTCAACTGACTGTCACATGACTGGTCTGTCACAACACTTGTCATGTCAAACATTCAAAACACGTAAATGACAGTCAGTTGTAACATTCATCGTCCGTCAGTCTGTCATAACATTGGTTATCCGCCATAGTACTTGCATCTGTCATTCAGTCACATTACTTGTTATCTATCAGACTGCCGTCTACTTGTCAATTTGTGTCTTATGTCAGTCTGACATAACTGACAGCCTGACATAGAACTGCTGAAGTGAGAGACTGTCACAACCAGTGTTTCTTCCAGACTTTTTTCTCCGGGGAGGGGGGGGGGGGCACTTGAAATTGAAATTTTCGGTAGACTTTCTTCGGAGGGCGTGGTGGGGGGGGGGGCAGACACTGTTAAAAGTATATATTTTCTATTATAAATTATATAAATTTCGTTTCGTTTCGGGGGGGGGGGCGGTATAATTTTTTCGGTTCGGGGGGCTTTGCCCCCCCCCCCCCCAAAGAGATGCCTGGAAGAAACTCTGGTCACAAAACATTGCCCTTGACAGTCTGACTGAATGCTGGGATTGTGGTTTGTGTGAACCCACTAGTTAGGGATCGCCTGCTAATTCATCTGGTAGCTGACAGACCCCGATTTATACAACACCTTCAAATACACGGGGGTCGTTTGATAGTTTTGTATTTAACAAGTAATTACCGAAAAGCAGTCACACAATTACACACCCAAGATTATATATATATATATATATATATATATATATATATATATATATATATATATATATATATATATATATATATATATATATATATATATATATATATATATAGTGTATGTATAAATGTGAGATTGTGTGCGTATTTGTATAACCATATCAGAACCTGATACAGTGGTTCTAGACTAAGGATCTGTTTATATTTCCTGCCGTCTGTATCGGAAATGCCGCCAATAAGAACCACACGTCTATTTCTGCCATATCAGTTTGTCGTGCGCTTTGACTAGGAAAAACGTCAGAACTCGTTGTTTAGTCAAACCGCGCCGAACTCGGCTGTTTGCCTGAACTCGGGGTTTGCAGTGGCCTTGTTGGTTATTCATTTGAGCTGCTCTATGCCGCGGCAAATAATCGCACTCCAGCTATGCCAGTTTAGCTCATATCACTGCTACTCACGAGATGTATATTTTGCTTTGCCAAATAGTATTGAGTATATTGATATTTTGTTCGATTCGGGCCATTTTAATAGTATGAATAGCTAATACGATTTTTTTAAATTGTGGCCGATTATTTATCATTTATGTTGTGTACCATGGTAAAAAAATTAAATTTAAAATTAGCAAGAAATTTAATGAGTAAAATAAACGATCTACGAGGCTAACTTGAAATAACGAAGTTTCAAATTTTATTAATATTTTATAATATTTTATGTTATGTCCACCTAAATTTTTTCTATTATGTGTGTTAGGGGATGGGGGGGGGGTGTGCGACAGAGGAAGATTAAATTTCAACGGAGTACTTTTCAGAAAATTCAGTTGGGCCTCTTAGAATTTTACAAGTAATATTTATATCATTGTAAAGCAGTAAGACAATTTTGGATGGTGGCACTGAAGGAAGACAGGTAAAGCCCCCACCTAATCTATCATCCGTGTGTTTGTGTGTGGAAGATAAGGGGGGGGGGCTAGGCTAGGGCAAGATGTTGCGCAGCCGTCAAATAGTCCCCGTTGTGGACTGGCTATGTGGCAGAAGCTGATACCGTTTTGTAGGAGAACGCCACAAAGAAGAAGAGAGCGAGAGGGGAAACTTCCCTGGGGGTCCGCGCCTTGCCCGAGTCGTGCACTTAGCGTGATGAATGAGGGAGGCTGTACAACAATCACGTCACAGCCTACAGCCTGGTGGCTTATGGTGGATCACGTGATGGTACATACAGGCACACGCACATACACACGGACCTTACCCATCACGCACATACACACGAACCTAACACAACACGCACATACACACGGACCTAACACAACACGCACATACACACGGACCTAACACAACACGCACATACACACCGACCTAACCCATCACGCACATACACACGAACCTAACACAACACGCACATACACACGGACCTAACACAACACGCACATACACACGAACCTAACACAACACGCACATACACACGAACCTAACACAACACGCACATACACACGGACCTAACACAACACGCACATACACACGGACCTAACACAACACGCACATACACACGGACCTAACACAACACATACACACGGACCTAACACAACACGCACATACACACGGACCTAACACAACACGCACATACACACGGACCTATCCCAACACCCACATACTCACGGACCTAACCCGACACGCACATGGACCTAACCCGACACGCACATACACACACACCTAACCCAACACGCACACATTGAACTTACCCATCATATGCCGAATTCACTCAATCAGATGAACTCTACTCCATGTGTACTACTTGTTGAAAAGCCTAAAGGGAACAAACCCCCACCCCATATATATACAGCCAATGCACACCTCACCTACCCAGTGCATTAGGTTATGGTATAACGGAGACCATTAAATAATTAATTAGATATTGCATTACGCCATAGAAACGCTCTTGACGTCATGAAGGCCTATTCTATGAGTGAAAACGAGGCTGGTTTTAAATGTCTGTATTGAGTACATCTAAAGCTAAGGTCAACTGTGCGTACAGTTGAAATCACATCTTCGTGTGCAAAATGCGAAGTCGATATGCCAGTCACGATTTTAAAACTGTGGTTTGTTTAGCTTTGTATAACATATCGACTTTAAACACTATGTGACGCTAAACTTTTTATTTCGTTGAGTGTTATTGTTATTGTTGCTGTATCTATTTGATCGTGTGGTCTGTGATCTTATCTGCAAATGTTTCACCTTGATTTTCTTTTTGCTACAGTGACATTGACTTGACCAGTGGTCAGTGACCGCATAGTCCATAAACTACAAGAGACAGCAGTATTGTTTTGTCTTTGTAATACATTTGAATACAACATGGAATGTCAGTGTCTCTCTTAGCAGATTGTGATTGGCCTTTGGTCGGATGGTATGCATGTGGTTATTTTAGGTCCATTGTTTTCATATTGGCCTCAGTGCTGACCTATTGTGTTAGGTACCCGATATGTAACTGACCTATTGTGTTAGGTACCCGATGTGTGACTGACCTATTGTGTTAGGTACCCCATGTGTAACTTATCTATTGTGTTAGGTACCCGATGTTTGACTTGTCACACAACTGACCTATTGTGGTAGGTACCCGATGTGTAACTGACCTATTGTGTTAGGTACCCGATATGTAACTGACCTATTGTGTTAGGTACCCGATATGTAACTGACCTATTGTGTTAGGTACCCGATATGTAACTGACCTATTGTGTTAGGTACCCGATATGTAACTGACCTATTGTGTTAGGTACCCGATATGTAACTGACCTATTGTGTTAGGTACCCGATATGTAACTGACCTATTGTGTCAGGTACCCGATATGTAACTGACCTATTGTGTTAGGTACCCGATGTGTGACTGACCTATTGTGTTAGGTACCCGATGTGTAACTGACCTATTGTGTTAGGTACCCGATATGTAACTGACCTATTGTGTTAGGTACCCGATATGTAACTGACCTATTGTGTTAGGTACCCGATGTATGACTGACCTATTGTGTTAGGTACCCGATGTGTAACTGACCTATTGTGTTAGGTACCCGATATGTAACTGACCTATTGTGTTAGGTACCCGATGTATGACTGACCTATTGTGTTAGGTACCCCATATGTAACTGACCTATTGTGGTACCCGATGTTTGACAGTTACTCTTGTCACACAACTGACCTATAACATTCAAGTCCCTAAAAGTCAAATGCGCCCCCCCCCCCCAGACGTCGCCACAGACAGCCCCGCCATTGTGCGAGCCGGCACCCAACCGGCTGGTCCACGTCACCCACACGGCTGGCTGTGCCGGCGAGGACAGGTAGGCCGGCTCATGCAGCCAGCCGTACCTGGGGGCCACATCGCCGGCCTGTGATACACCGGTCTGTGATACACCGGTCTGACCCCATACCTTGGGGTTGGGTATACCTGCCGGATGGGGGGGGGGGGTGAGGGGGGGATGTGTGTTAAGGCTTTAGCTTGTGTGCCGGAAAAAAAATCGAAAACGTCTGGCTGTGGTAGTTAGTGACGTGTGTGGTAGTTAGTGACGTGGGCTTAGAAATGTCTGTCTGTGGTAGTTAGTGACGTGTGTGGTAGTTAGTGACGTGTGTGGTAGTTAGTGACGTGTGTGGTAGTTAGTGACGTGTGTGGTAGTTAGTGACGTGTGTGGTAGTTAGTGACGTGTGTGGTAGCTAGTGACGTGTGTGGTAGTTAGTGACGTGTGTGGTAGTTAGTGACGTGTGTGGTAGCTAGTGACGTGTGTGGTAGTTAGTGACGTGTGTGGTAGTTAGTGACGTGTGTGGTAGTTAGTGACGTGTGTGGTAGTTAGTGACGTGGGCTTAGAAATGTCTGTCTGTGGTAGTTAGTGACGTGTGTGGTAGTTAGTGACGTGTGTGGTAGTTAGTGACGTGTGTGGTAGTTAGTGACGTGTGTGGTAGTTAGTGACGTGTGTGGTAGTTAGTGACGTGGGTTTAGAAATGTCTGACTGTGGTAGTTAGTGACGCGGGCTTAGGAATGTATGTCTGTTGTAGTTACTGACGTGGTTTGAGAAACGTCTGGGGCGTCCGGTTATTTACGGTTACTTGTGCTTTCGGTTACTGAAGTAATAATGGAAGGTGCCGGCTCGTCAGTGTAACAAGCCGACATTTCGGTAAAAACAAGCCGGCACGTCAGCTGAATGAGCCGGATTGCTGGTTTACAAGACCGGCATCTCGGTGGAACCATCCCATACAACGGCGAAACGAACCGGCACGTCTGTTTATCACGTGACTGCAACAAGCTACACCAATTGACGTGTAGGAGACCAATGAATGACTTAACACAGAGGCGTGGCGACCCTTCCCGGCGCCTGGGGACACACTTTCAATTTGGCGCCCCCTTCGGGAACAACCTTTCAATTTTCAATTTGCACCCCCCCTTCAAACTTTCAACTTGTACCCCCCTCTAACTTTTAATTTGCACCCCCCCCCAAACAAACTTTCAATTTGTTTTTCCAATCCATTTTGGCGCACCCTAAGGTCGGCGCCCGGGGAAATATGTACCCCTCCCTTCCGTCGCTACGCCTCTGAGTTCACAACAAACAAAAAAATACAGACGAATGAGTTAACAACAAACAAAAAATAACAAATGAATAAGTTCACAACACAACAACAACAACAACAACAACAAAACATCTCGTCCAAATGTTATTCTAAAATCCCCGACTAAAATGTTTTGTTTGTGTAACGACCTCCGCCAAATTTGATGGCATTTCCCGGTCATTATTGTTCTCCTGTATATTTTTTTAAAAACGTATTTTTATCAATTGAGCCTTTAAAGAGGCGGTAAAAAAAAACTTTTTTTTTTTTTAAATCTTAATTAATAAACCTGGAGTGATCTCCCCTAAACGTTCTCGAATATTCTAATATAACACTATGTGGGATGGCAACTCGGAATATAGACATGATTATTGTTTACTTAAACTTTTAAAAATAGAATAGAATCTAGTAGAAAAAAAGAATTGCGCACCAAGCGAGCGCAAAAACAAAATGTGCATAATAGTGCGCAATATTATTAGTACTTAATAAATTTACATGCATTTTTCGAGAAATCGGAAATAGGGTAAATTAGTACTTCCGGTCAATGTAAATTACTCAAAATTTGATAGAAGGTACAGAATTAGATCTTTCACTTACATGTGAAATTTCATTTGTCTATCTGAAATAATACTCAAGTTATATGCTTTTGAAAAATTCAAAGTAGAAAAAGTACCACTTCCGGTTATCGGAAATCGTTCAAAAGTTGATACTGATCTACGATTTTGATAAAATACTTATATATGAAATTTCATCAACCTAGCTGTAACGGTGCTCAAGTTATGGTGTTTACACACACACACAGACAGACACAGACATACGGACAAGATTGCAAAATTATGTTTTTCCGTATCAGTGAGGTGTAAAACGTCGAGATTTGTAAAAATCTCGATTTTTTATTTTAAACTTTCTCTATACTTCGTATATACAAGAAAGTAAAAATGTAAAGAATTAAGAAATTTAATATTTAAAAATCTATGTTATAAAAGTTGCAAATGTAGACACAGTAGACATAATAATTTTTTTCGATTTATTTACATAAACCCGAAATTTCAACTTGAGGTTTTACTTTAGTAAGAGAAACTTTGTTTGGTTCTTTAGAAATACCGTGATGCCATGTCTTATTTCTGTAGACCCGAGCCCCACTTTACAATCAAAACTTCGCCGGTAAATTATTTTTTTTTATAAACTTTAACTTATTAATATGAAAGACAACTTGACATAGATCTAGTTATGCCATTTTTTTTAGATTTTCAATTTTAAAAAAAAATATATTTTAAGCTTTTTTTTTTTTTTAAATGTGTTCAGATACCGAAAATTCTTAAGCCGGTAAATAAGTCCAATCTTAAGAGAATTGAAACAAAAACCGCCCACTCAAGTTATTGTATTTACATCTGTTTAAATAACAACGCACACGATTTTTAAAAAAATATCAATACTATTCCCCGTAGAGACAGAAGGCTACGATCCACTAGTTGACATCTAAAAATATTTACGTAAACAAAACACCAATACGCTTGAAAAGCTGGTTCCAAATGTTTGTTGTCTGAAAACATATTTTAAAACCAAAATTGAATATATTAAAACTTTTGTGTAATAATTACAAAATTCCGGCTTCATTAAGGCTAGAAATAGTCAAACAAATAATTAAAAGTAATATAAAAGTAATTTTTATTTTTAATTTGGATTAGTAGCGTCAGGGTGTTGTGGTAATTGGGTATGTTATATTATTTAATATAAATGAGCTACTGCGCTATACACCATAGATCATTATTGTGTGTTCTAGCATGGAAACAAATTGTTCTGACTTTTATTGTTTTACTCACCCTGGCCATTCCGGTTGACTTTGTCGAGAGGTTGAAGGTTTTTTTTTTTTTTTTTTTTTTTTTTTTTTTACTTTCTCGATTATACGAAGTATAGAGAAAGTATTGTAAACGTGCAAAACAAAAAAAATCGAGATTTTTACAAATGTCGACGTTTTACACCTTACTGATACGGAAAAACATAATTTTGCAATCTTGTCCTTATGTCTGTGTGTGTGTCTGTCTGTGTGTAAACACGTTTACTTGAGTACCGTTACAGCTAGGTTGATGAAATTTCATATACGAGCCGACCCGCGGCATATCATACTCCGCTATTTAGTTGTTTTATTTTCTACTTTTCAGTAATTCATAATTTGTGAATTCGACAGTACCAATGCTGCCACTGAAAATATTTGCTTTAAAACACTAACCCCCGCCCCCCAACCCCTACCCCTACCTGGGGGTGGTAGTGATAGTGATAGAGAGGAAGAGAGGGGACTGCTAAGACGCGTTTGCAACTTGTTTTCTAACGGCTCCCAGAAGAGAATTATATATATGTAGATAAGTATTTTATCAAAATCGTAGATCCGTATCAACTTTTGAGCGATTTCCGATAACCGGGAGTGGTACTTTTTCTACTTTGAATTTTTCAAAAACCTATAACTTGAGTACTATTTCAGATAGATAAATGAAATTTCACCTTTAAGTAAAAGAGCTAATGCTCTACCTTCTGTCAAATTTTGAGTTTTTTTCCGTTGACCGGAAGTACTAATTTACGCTATTTCCGATTTCTCAAAAAACGCATGTAAATTTATAAAGTACTAATAATATTGCGCACTATTGTGCACATTTTTTTTTGTTCGCTTGGTGCGCAATTCTTTTTTCTACGAGATTTTATATTCTATTTTTAAAAGTTTAAGTAATTAAAATCATGTCTATATTCCAAGTTATATAAGAATATTCGAGAACGTTTAGGGGAGATCACTCCCGGTTTATTTAATATTTGAATTAATAAAATAATTCTAAACGGCTTTTCAACGGCTTATATTCACTACAAAAATAGACTTTTCATACCTATTATTAACGAGATAATTTGTTTCATGCATGTAATTAAAATTGAATGAAAGAATAACGTCACCACTAAACGGGGTTTCTCTATGTAAATAATCAATAATAGATGCCGGGTGGGACCAACGAAAATCTTAGACACAGAATAGGTACCAAAAAAAAATACCGCACTAATGGTATTTATTTTAATGTGTAGGTATATTTAACCATTTGATGCAAAAATCTTGATTGCCTGGTTTTAGTAGGTTATTCTACAGACGAATTTTTTGTTCAAAAATATCTTTACGAGCTAAACAAAACTAGAAAAATTTCTCGTTGCCTCTGGTTAATGTAAAAAAAAAAAAAAAAAAACTTTACGACATTAACCGAAAATTCGCACATAGCATAGTTAAAGATTGTTAAGTTAAGTTAAAAAGAACTTGCAAATTAGTGAATTTTTTTTACGATAAAAGGCCAATATCACCATAATATTAGTGAAACTGATTAAATAATTGCAATTCAGAGTTGTTGTTCTTTAAAAAAGTAAAACAGTTTTTTAAAAGTGAATTGCTATTTATGATGCGACATGGACCAAATGCGACTGTTATTTGGTCCCTCGGTTAACATGGTCAATGCACATTTTAGCGGGTCATTGTGATGTTTCCATCTTTAATACCAGGTGGAACCTTACCTTCAATATTCTCTCAAAATTTAATTAATCTGTTAGTGCGTAGTCAACTAGGTTAATTAATCTATGGGTGTGTAGTTAACAAGGTTAATTAATCTGTAAGTGTGTAGTCAACTAGGTTAATTAATTTGTGAGTGTGTAGTAAACTAGGTTAATTAATATGATGTCTAGTTAACTAGGTTAATTAATTTGTGAGTGTGTAGTAAACTAGGTTAATTAATATGATGTCTAGTTAACTAGGTTAATTAATTTGTGAGTGTGTAGTAAACTAGGTTAATTAATCTGTGGGTAGGTAGTCAACGCCAGGTTAATTAATATGCGGGGGTGTAGTCTATGTTAATTAATTTGCCCCACACCTCCATCACAGAACAAAGCTAAAAATAGAATACATGGAAGCTTGATGTTATCGACTTGAGTACATCAGACCACTTAAAATGACCCAGGTTTTTGTCATCAATTCCATGTCAACAGAGGCGTGTTCAACCATGACTTTAATGGGGTTGTAGGTAACCCAGGGGCGACCCACGGGCGGCCATCGTATGCTACTAGCAGACGGAGCAACAGCTGCTGAATCTGTTTGATTGAGAGTTACATAACCACGTGACGTTGAGAGAGGACATTTGTGAACCGGGTATGACGCATGCGCAGTGAGTACCGCTCGTAAAAGGTGAGTACTGAATTTACAAGCGGTGGCGACAGGTTGGGTGAGGGAAGAGAGCGTCCGGACAACAATGTAAGTGATTTGTAATATTCAATCAGTTATGTAAGGGATTTGTAATATTCAATCAGTTATGTAAGGGATTTGTAATATTCAATCAGTTATGTAAGGGATTTGTAATATTCAATCAGTTATGTAAGGGATTTGTAATATTTGCTCAGTAATGTAAGGGATTTGTTATATTCATTCAGTTATGTAAGGGATTTGTAATATTTAATTAGTTACGTAAGGTTTTTAAAAAATATTTAATTAGTTATGTAAGGGGTTTGTAATAATTGCTCAACTATGAAAGGGTCTTGTAAATGAAATAAACTTTGTAAGGGATCTGTAATATTCGTTCACCTATGTAATTGATCTGTAATATTCACTTAAATTTTCAAGCGATTTGAAATTTTCACTCAGCCATGGAAAGGACTAGTAATATTCCCTTAAATATTAAGAAATTGTAACATTTACTCAAAAACTCATGGGATTTGTAATATTCACTCAACATTAAGAGATTTGTAATATTTATCCAAAATACCAATATAATATTGTCAGTCTATTTTTCACAAGTAACTTTAACCTTTGACCAACGACTGAGATTTAATTACAAAAATTTTCTGATTTCTGATTGCATTGAGCAATAATTAGACAAGCAACAACTGTAAAGTCTATCAATTAGAACATATACAGTCACACAAACTCTTATTGTTACCTGTACAAACAATAACTTTGTTATTTGTTGATGAACTCACGGATATGTTGAACTGCTTGACCCGAACTAATAATAGTTCTGAATATTTCCGATTTAATTTAGCAGCGACTTTGTTAGCTGCAGTGAACTTTTATTAATTTCGTTTATAATGTGTATTTCATTTCTTACAATCGGTATTTATTTTATTAATTTACTTATGTATTTATATTTTGTATAATATATTTAATTAATGTTTAAAATTTAATTAGTTTCACTTGACGAATTGTTTGTATGTGGTGGTCTTGATGTTAATGGTATGTGGCCCAATGTTTCTGATCAGTTGGATGACGAAATCAACACACATGTAAGTATGGATGTCGAAGTTGAGACTTCACAGCTTCACAGTATGCAAATTAGGTAGGTCATTAAGTCTGAACACGGACACTAGGTTAGCCGTGACCTAACTGTGACGAGTGACCTTTCTAGTGACCTTTTCACTGACGTTTCTGATGATCTTTGTTCTGATATTATTCACCGAATGACATTGGTGTGGGAACGATACAAATCTAAAAATAACTTTTTCCGACAGAAAACAACGCTAGGACATGACAGACGGCAAAGTATGAGTTCCTAGCTTGTGGTGTGAGAAATACTTGGTTAACTTAGGCCAACCGGCCCACTGTTTTAAGATTGTATCGTCGACTCGGCTATTAAAAAATTGTGTTTAAAACGTGTATGGTTAAATGTCTAGAATCAGAGCGCTTGACGTTTCGGCTGTAGGTCTTCGTCCGAATGGACAAATGTAAACAATGAAAATGTATCTCAAACGTTTTAGATAATTTAGTGACAATTTACGATACATGGGAGACCTGATCATTTCGGGAACATGAGTGTGCATGAGAATGTTGATTAATGATTAATAACATACGAAAAATTAAATTAGTTCGTTTTAAAAGTTAGGATTATTATTGTAGTTTCGGTTTTATTGGGTTTTTTAATTAACAACTAAACCTACTACAAATGTTGGTTTTTTTTATGTTAACATCTAAATTTTTTAGAGTATTTCTCTAAATGTTTTTTTAAGCATTTGTTTCAGCAAATAAAATGTTATAAAACTAAACAAGCCAGACAATGATACATAGAAATTATTTTTGTTAGAAAAAAGTTACTGGCATTAGAAATCATTCCCGCCCCTTTGAGCGATATCAACACAATGATTGTTATTGATCGCTAGCTTTACAATAAATTATTATAAATTAATTAAACATTTGAAAAAAAAATTGTAAACAAAAACTTTTATTTAGCTGAAGTTAATATAATTCAAACTTGAAAAAAAAAATTAAAACTATTTATCTTTTAAAAATGAATTGTTCTCTGAAAAAATAAATTAGTTTAAAATGTTTTAAAAAATTTGTATAATAAATATTTTTTTTTAGTTTCTTGAGTTAAAACATTATTAAGACTAGCAGTAGAAATTTGACGAACCGTTGTTTCCGTTGTAAAGGTTAAAATTATCAGCTTTAATTAGTTTTACCAATCTGATTTCTAATCATCGCCCAATGCCACCCTTATTCTCTAAATTATTGTGATAATGTGATATTAATGAGGAAAGTTTAATCTTTAAAAAAATATTTAGAAAACAAATTAAGAACCATCAAATTGAATTGTACTGAACTAAAATAATATAATAAATAATACTAAAAATATTAATTTATAACATAAAAATTAAATTTCAACGCCGTATTTTTAAAAATTGTTAATTTTATTTTAATTCTGCTGTTAAATGTAAACAAAAGTTTTAAAGTTTACCTGATTGTTTAAAATATTAGAGGGGGGGGGGGAATTGAATTGTGATATTAGAAGTATTTCTGAATAAAGTGTCAAAGTTAAGTATTACTGCACGTATTTTTGAACACGTACTATACAGAGTGTACTCACCATTTAAACTGCTTTATAGACGCCAGTCACCTATTTTCGATAGGACAAATTTGTGAGAGCTTGCATTGTACAAATTTGTGAGGGTTGGCATTGCGCTACATAAAAAAAATTGTGAGGGTTTGCATTGTGCTATAAAACAAATTTGTGAGGGTTGGCATTGTGCTATAGAACAAATTTGTGAGGGTTGGCATTGTGATATAGAACAAATTTGTGAAGGTTGGCATTGTGCTATAGAACAAATTTGTGAGGGTTTGCATAGTGCTATAAAACAAATTTGTGAGGGTTGGCATTGTGCTATAGAACAAATTTGTGAGGGTTGGCATTGTGATATAGAACAAATTTGTGAAGGTTGGCATTGTGCTATAGAACAAATTTGTGAGGGTTGGCACTATGCTAGAGACCAATTTTGTGGGGATTAACATTGTGCTATGGCATTTGTGCGGTTGGGCATTGTGCTATAGAACGAATTTGTGAGGGTTGGTATTGTGCTATAAAACAAATTTGTGAGGGTTGGCATGAGACAAACTGACTGTTATTTAATCCAATGAATGCAGCAAGCACCATTTTGTCGAGAGAACGGCGCTTTTGATTGGTTCCTGGTCACTGTGAATGTTTACTATTCGTCCTGCACCGTGTTTATTTGCTCATATACAATCGGTGTAGAAAATTGTTCTGCTGTAAAACCGTGTATGTGCTTTCATTTTTTCTCTCCTACCGAAGATACCAGGGGTGACCCCAACATAGGCCGAACTAATCACTAGTTTGACTTTTTTAACTTCGTAATTTTATCTTCTCTCAGTAAAATGTTATCCAACTTTTCTATGTAAAATACAATGGAGCTTCTCTCTATAAAATCCAACCCAACTTCTTTCTATAAAACACAATGAAAAAAAAAAGAAAAATTCTCTCACTTATGTTACCAGCCTCTAGACCCGTGGGTCACGTTTTTCCTTCCTCCCCCGGTGTAAACACGCACCATCTACCTTGGTATGAGGGGGGCAGGAGAGACCTACGGTCGCGAGCCCGGGTTCCGAACGTATGCCTTTCGGGTTAATGGGCACTGGTTTCATAACTAGACCAAGACATCACACACTTATTTGTTATATTAAAAAATATGGCATTAATGTTCATATCCAACTTACTGGGGTCGGCGTGGTCGAGTCGGTAAAGCTCATGGTTGCTAAACCGAAAAGTCTCGAGTTGGGGACAGCCACTCTTCTAGGAGAGACAACTCCAAAATCAAACAACTGCTGCCTTGTAGTTTGTTCTTGGTTGGACAAAGGCTATGGAAGCAAATCCAAAAAGAAATCAGGCTGAAATCGGAGTCAATGGCCTCAATGGCGCATAACCAGTTGATACGTAATCCTTAATTGTGATGGAAGCATGGTCGAGTCGGCAAAGCTCATTGTTGATAAATTCGAAAAAAGCCTCGAGTTCAAACCCTCTGGCAGATAAGGCTCGATCCTTTCCAACACTAAAAATTAAGAACGAAGAAGAAGAAAAAGAAGATATCCAACTTAGACATCTTTAATGTATCTTTAAACTTTAAAAACAGGAAATCCGCTATTTTTGTTTGATACTCTTTCTGTTGCTATGATAAGAAAGTATACATTACAGGCTAACCCTGTAGGATTAGAGATCGCATACAACAGGCTAACCCTGTAGGATTAGAGATCGCATACAACAGGCTAACCCTGTAGGATTAGAGATCACATACAGCAGGCTAACCCTGTAGGATTAGAGATCGCATACAACAGGCTAACCCTGTAGGATTAGAGATCACATACAACAGGCTAACCCTGTAGGATTAGAGACCACATACAACAGGCTAACCCTGTAGGCCTTTACTGGATCTACAAGTTGAGCTCAGGTGTGTTTACATTGTCTAAATCCAAACACGTGCAGGTATTTGGTCTAGGGGCTGGTCTGGTTCCAGTCAGCCGCTTGCCTAGAGGCGATAAAGGTTAGCCTAGCCTAGCAGGTCACTGATAGAGTGCTAGTAAAGGTTAGCCTAGCCTAGCAGGTCACTCATCGAGTGCAAGTAACGGTTAGCCTAGTTTGGGATTTAGGTCACTGATCTAGTTCTAGTAAAGGTTACCCTAGGCCATCAGTAAACCACTTATACAGTTAAGTAAAAGCAGAAAGTTTAAATGAGTTAAGTTTTGAATGATCAGGTGCAACCTACTTTTTGTAAAGCGTCAATGTGACTTGTAGTCAGTGGCGTAGCGAGGTCGGTGTCACCCGGTGCGGCACTTAATGGTGTCACCCCCCCCCCCCAGAGGCGTAGCGACCCTTCCTGGGGACAAACTTTCAAGTTTTCTATTTGTACCCCCCCCCTCAAGTTTTCGATTTGCACCCCCCTCAAGTTTTTCTCTATATATTTTGCTATTTTTTGCCTTGGTGTCACCCCCCTAAATGGTGTCACCGGCTGTGGTCCGCACCCCCCTCGCTACGCCCCTGCTTGTAGTGACTCCTAAGACACGTGACATTGATCGATTCAAACAATCTTTGATGTCTAGTGACTCACAAGCACCAAATGTCACGTTTCCTGACTCCAAAAATACCTTCAACCAACCTCTTCCTCTTGCGAATCATTCTGTGTAATGGGAGGTTGGGTAGTGTGTACTGGGAGGTTGGGTAGTGTGTACTGGGAGGTTGGGTAGGTGTAATGGTAGGTTGAGTTGTGTAATGGGAGGTTGAGTTGTGTAATGGGAGGTTGAGTTGAGTGTAATGGGAGAATGAGTCGAGCTGTTGCTGTCCAGATAAAAAATGTGAGAACCACTGCGGTGCAAGTAAAGAGATCGTCACTAGGGACACAAGAGCACGTGATCAACTGCTGCATTTCAACACGTGCATGTCCAGCTGTGTGCTGGGGTGAGCTAAGTAATCAAGCGTGAGTAAACACCAGAGATCGTCTGAAATTTGGTCAGAATAACAAGTCCAGTATCTGGAAATGTGTGATCGATAGTCAAAACACGGCACCATTTACTTGTAGACTTACTAACCAAATATCGAACAGATTTGTGTACTCACACAAATATTAATATGGACAAACTAACAAAACCAACAACCAAATGATAAATGCTTATTGTTTTATTAACTGGCGCATAAAAGCAAACCAAACAAATATAAATAAATCAAATCAAGTCAAAGAACAACAATCGTCAAACAATCTTTTCAAAGTTGGACATTGAGAAAATACCTTCCTGCGGTAACCAACCATCCCGTGTGAGGTGGTCAAATGACTAATTAATTAACTCCAACAATAACCACAGGCCGGCCTCTTAAATCTTTATCATTGATACAAACATACAAAGTAAATAACAAAGCCGTTACAAACGGATAAAATAATGCCCGTCTGGTCAAACACATGTGTAATGTTTTTATAGAACCAGGACCATCGTGTATACTAGACAGGTTTAGATGTTATGTTATTATTTCTGTGCAAGAATTAGGTCAGCTAGTCAGGAAAGTTGTATAAAGTTGTCTGTACAAGAATTAGGTCAGCTAGTCAGGAAAGTTGTATAAATTTGTTTCTGTACAAGAATTAGGTCAGCTAGTCAGGAAAGTTGTATAAATTTGTTTCTGTACAAGAATTAGGTCAGCTAGTCAGGAAAGTTGTATAAAGTTGATTCTGTACAAGAATTAGGTCAGCTAGTCAGGAAAGTTGTATAAAGTTGATTCTGTACAAGAATTAGGTCAGCTAGTCAGGAAAGTTGTATAAATTTGTTTCTGTACAAGAATTAGGTCAGCTAGTCAGGAAAGTTGTATAAAGTTGTGTTTGTACAAGAATTAGATCAGCTAGTCAGGAAAGTTGTTTTGTATAAAGTTTGTGTATCTGTACAAGAATCAGGTCAGCCAGTCAGGAAAGTTGTATAAAATTTTGTATGTACAACAATTAGATCAGCTAGCAGGGAAAAGTAAATGTAAAGACATGTATAAATAAATAATGAACATTAGTTTGGAAATGTAAATTGTTACAACAGTATCAAACAACTTGAAACAAACTCAACTGCATTATATTCAGTACTGTACACATAAATGGTCTGGTCTGATCGTACAAGAAACAACAAACAAATAAGAACAAGTTATAGTAATAGAGGGAATATAGATTTCATATAGTGATGATGTACAATGTGTAGAGTGTGTAGCATGTATAGCATGTACAGTGTGTGTAGGAAATGTGTAGTGTGTAGCATGTATAGCATGTACAGTGTGTGTAGAAAATGTGTAGAGTGTGTAGGAAGTGTGTAGGAAGTGTGTAGGAAGTGTGTAGGAAGTGCATAGAGATCATAGAGTTAAGCAAGGATGTAAAGAGTATTTTGATGTGTTTAAACATCAGACAAAGACACAAGTTATCAAACAAAGAGATGAAAGGCAGAAATAGAAAGACTTGTAGAGTCACCTCAAGATTAGCAGTACAGATAAGGTCAACTAGGACCTCAAGACCCCATTTGAAAGTCGCATAACATCTTTATCTCTCTTGACTAAGTTCAATGGTTCTTCAGCCTCAGCAAGTGAGGATCTCCCCCCACTAGTAGGGGGGACATTCTGCAGTGTTTGTTTGATGGCCAGCTCATGGCGGCCCATGACAGAGCCCTCATACAGAGTGGGCTGGCACAGAGTTTTCAGGCTGGGAGATGAGCTTTTCCTCACACTGCTGCCTTTACAGTTCTGATTTCTCAGTAAAGTGTTGGCTATGTCGGCTATTTTTTTCTTCTGGGCCACCTGTTTCTTTAACTGACTAGAACCATTAGGGCTGGGACTCTGTGTGGATGGCTGGTTGCTGGACTCTGGTGAGGATGAGGTGGATGATGGTGAGGTGGATAATGATGAGGTGGATGATGGCGAGGTGGATGACAGTGAGGAGGATGGCGGTGAGGTTGGTGACTTGACAGCGATGGGTTCACTGGTACTGGAGTGTGGTGGTTGAGAGCAAGTCTCAGCTTTGTGTTCAACAGATAGAGAAGGTTTAAAGGATCTTCCCTCAGGCGTAGGTGCCCTGGTGACCGGGGTCAAGTGGGCTGTGTCTGACCCCTGTGTCTGGGACTGCTGGACTGGTACCGCTGCAGGGGTGGGGGAGGCCGAGGCAGCAGGTGTAGGGGATGCTATGGAAGTAGATGAAACAGTCTGGCTTGACTCAGGTGCTGGCTTGTGTTGAACTCTGACCTGAGCAGCTGGCCTAGATAGGACAGGGGAGACAGAAGATGAGGTAGATGAGCTGACTGGAGCCAGGGTGAGAGAGACTGGCTTGTTGCTTCTAGAGAGTGTGCTGCTCTCTGCTTGAACACTGCTAGTTTTTAACATGGACGCCACAGAGAAGGGATGCTTAGAAGACTGAACACTGGATTTGTCTGTACTTGCCCCATGAAACGCGGGGTAGAGTGAAATCATCTGCTGTGTTCTGAGCTGTTTAGTTTCAAGCTGGAGATACCCAGATAAACCCATCATCTGGGTGGTGGCCAGCTTAGATGGGGCTGGAGCTATAAGCACAGGACCATTGGCCTGTCTTTTCCCTAGCAGAGACTTGCCAGGAGGTCTGGCATCAGCTCTATGTTTGGCAGTTCTAGAAGGTTTTGTGTTGGCAGGGACAGGTCTGGTGGGCTCAAGACAGCTGGAAGACACAAGCTGTGTAGCAGTAGCCACAGAACAGGCCTGGCTTGTGGGCTGACTAGGTGGATGGCTGAGTCTAGGAGATGGCTCTGGTCTTGTGTCTTTAGTGTCAGCTGATGCTGGTGCAGTGGCTTGTGGTGATGGAGCTGCTAGTGCAGGGACTTGAGATGACAGAGCTGTTGATGCAGGGGCTTGTGGTAATGGAGCTACTGGTTTCACAAGAGATGTATCCTTCAACTGTTTCCCAGAGTTGTTGGTCTTAGACTGGACTTGGTGGGAATCTGAGTAGTGGTGCTTGATGACCCCAGGCAAGCTGTGCTTGGCTGGTCTGGCTTCTGCTGGCCTCTCCTCTGGCGCTGCTTGCTGGCCATCTGTAGACAGGCCACAGACTGGTGGCCCAGTGATGGCCTGCTGTGTCGTGGAAGGTTTTGTCACAGAGGATTTTGGCTTGCTTGGCTTAGATAAAACTCTCTGGGGTGTCATGTCACCTCTAGCTTTCTCCTCTGTTTTAGTAACAGAGAGTGCTTTGGGTGTTTTCTGAGGTACAGTGCTGGGCAATCCATTAGATTTGGGATCAGATTTTGTAACAGACCCAGCTTTTGATGTTTTTTGAGGTATTATGCTAGAGACTGCATTAAGTTTATCATCTGTATTTAAAACAGGCTGGGGGTTTGCTAAAACAGACTGTGCTTTAGATGTTTTCTGAGGTATTATGCTAGACAAGCCATTAGGTTTTTCATCCAGTTTTGAAATGGACTGTGATTTTGTTAAATCCGGATGTGTTTTTGCTAAAACTGGCTGAGTTTTTGCTGAATCCGGCTGTGTTTTTACTAAATCTGGCTGAGTTTTTGCTAAAGCTAGCTGAGTTTTTGCTAAATCAGACAAGCCATTAGGTTTTTCATCCGGTTTTGAAATTGACTGTGTTTTTGCAAAATCTGGCTGTGTTTTTGCAAAATCTGGCTGTGTTTTTGCAAAATCTGGCTGTGTTTTTGCAAAATCTGTCTGTACTTTTGCAAAATCTGGCTGCATTTTTGTTAAATTTGGCTGTGTTTTTACTAAAACTGGCCGTGTTTTTGATGTTTTCTGAAGAGTTGTGGTAGGAAATCCATTAGTTTTTTCATTTGATTTTGGAACTGGCTGTGGTTTTGATGTTTTCTGAGACATTATGCTAGAGAATCCCTTTGATTTGTCATCAGTTTTTGATGGAGGCATTGCTTTTGATAAAACAGGCTGTGCTTTTGATTTTTTCTGAGGCACAACACTGGATAGTCCTTTGTGTTTGTCTTGTAACTGAGGAAGTGTATCAGTGAGTTGTGAGAGAGACATTTCTGTCTCACTGCTCAGTTTTTCAGCCTTGACCTTTGGTTCTTCAGTTAAGTTTGTGTTCAGCTGCTTGACCTCCTCCATCTTGCGTTTCTTTGGGTTTGGGCCTTCAAAGACACAGAATGTCAGGGACAGTGGGGCTCTCTGCAACAAGTGTACAGGTTACGTCATCTACATTGGCATAGTGACAGTCACATACAACATATAGATTATGTGTCAATGTGACAGTCAAATAAACATACAACATATAGATTGTGTGTACATTGTCACTTATCAAGAGATGAGTCTACATACCCTCCTCCAGTTAAATATATAAGCAACATCACAAAGAGTCAAGCTGTTTCTCAAGGGTTCATCATTGTAAAACATGTCGATCTGCAAGTAAACAAAATGTAAGCATTTAGTGTCTTGTCTTTTGTGTCTGAGAGAAAAAAGATCCCAGACAAAGTGCTGGACTCTGGAGACTCTGGTACCATGTATAGAGTCAAACAACCTCCTATGGGCATTGTTGCTTTTACAGTCTGACTAGCAGTAAGAGAACTGCTGTTCTAAACAGCACTTATCTCTGCTGGGGTCATTGAACTAGTCATTTCTCACTCTACCTATACATTCACGTCAAGCACACCTTGCCCAATGAAAGAAATGTACCATCAGATTTGACTGGAGTTCACACACTGATTTAACTGTGTGCGGGCTATATACTATATGCCAGATTATTATTCACATCTTACACATCCCTCTAGTATCAACAATATAGGCCTGCCATTTGTTCAAATACACAATTGTACTTTGGCCCGTCAACTATTTACAAAAAAACATTCTTCTATGGTCCGGTCATCTAAATTACTCCAGCCACTATATGTAGCGCACATGTAAAGAATGGGACTACGCAGACAAATAATAAACCGCTTCAGTAGGAAATGCCATTTAAAAAGAACTAAAATAAAACTAATTTTAGTGGAAAGAAAAAAAAAACTCATTCTTCAGGCAGAATTTCCTGCTCGAATGTTTCATCTTTCTGAACTTGTGTTGAGCGAGGTTGTTGGTTGTAGCGTCATGTGCAGCATATTCTAGCTGCCACCCTAAGCTTTAATGAGTAGATGTAATGAGTGTCGATACGGGCAGCTAACAATAGGCTGGCTGAGCCAGGCAGAGAATCAATGCCCCCAGCTGCCGCTTGCCAAATGGCCAATTAAAATAGGAAAACGGGAGAGGCTGATGAGCGAGGGGCTGTGGTGGATTATTTACAAGATCAGATGGAGGCCAGTGGGTGGAGGCTTGTCCAACTTGGACAACAATCGGGTAGAAAAAACAAATCAGCTTTCAAAAAAACAAACGTACAGTAAGATTGAGTTCATTCTACGAATACACACGAGTTCTGCACGGTAGAACGTGCTGCGTCCTAGTGAGTGAGGTTAGAGTAAAATCTATACGCTAATTATGCATAGGGTGAAAATGAGTGAATAATGTCTAAGTACACATAGCACAGGTCCCCTATGTTACAGACGTGAGAGCAACCAAGGAGGAAGCATGTCTGGATATCGATTAGTTCAAGTATATCAGTAGAGGGGGAGTACTGGCACTGGGAGATGCTAGGGGCAGGCCGGGATCAATACTTTTCGACAAGCACGCCAAATGACTTGTCCAGTAGGCTGGCAAATAGGGAGCCGGGCCCCCCACATGTCGTGCATGATCACCCGCTATAGCACGACTAATCAGGCCCGGACAAAATGGAGGGAATTAATATTGCAAGGAACCCGCGGCTCGTGGAGGTGGGGTACACCAGGGAATAGGAGGAGATGGCTAGAGCTCTACACACGGCGACTGGAACAACTCACGCACGGCTTTATATGGCTGCTCCGTTTTTTTTTTCTTTTTTCTTAGAACATCGGGCTTATTTCTTTTTCTAACAACTTAAACACGTGGCTTTATTTTTAGAATGGAATATGTTTACATTTGGTAGAATCAACGTCAGCTACATTGAATACAATAACAACACAGTAGAGGAGAGAGGCAGTGTTGAAGATGGTGAAGGCAGGAGGAGACAACCGAATGGGGGAGATAACTGGTGTAGAGAGAAGACTTGGTAATGGCGAGTAGTGGCACACAGTAATCCCTGATCGATACAGGTTAATCATATGGATGAAGGCTCGCTGGGGGAGATGGGGGCTGCATGGAGAAAGCTATTAGACTTGCTCACACAGCACTGTGCCAGACATACAAGTCTGATGTCTTACAGCTCCCAGAGCTGGAAGCAGCATTGTGCCAGACATACAAGTCTGATAACTTACACTACAGCTCCCAGTGTCAGACATACAAGTCTGATAACTTACACTACAGCTCCCAGAGCTGTCAGATTGACAATAAGTCATGAGACACAGGTCAGATTGACAATAAGTCATGAGACACAGGTCAGATTGACAGTAAGTCATGAGACACAGGTCAGATTGACAATAAGTCATGAGAAAGGGTCAGATTGACAATAAGTCATGAGACACAGGTCAGATTGACAATAAGTCATGAGACACAGGTCAGATTGACAATAAGTCATGAGACACAGGTCAGATTGACAATAAGTCATGAGAAAGGGTCAGATTGACAGTAAGTCATGAGACACAGGTCAGATTGACAATAAGTCATGAGAAAGGGTCAGATTGACAATAAGTCATGAGACACAGGTCAGATTGACAGTAAGTCATGAGACACAGGTCAGATTGACAATAAGTCATGAGACACAGGTCAGATTGACAATAAGTCATGAGACACAGGTCAGATTGACAATAAGTCATGAGAAAGGGTCAGATTGACAGTAAGTCATGAGACACAGGTCAGATTGACAATAAGTCATGAGAAAGGGTCAGATTGACAATAAGTCATGAGACACAGGTCAGATTGACAGTAAGTCATGAGACACAGGTCAGATTGACAATAAGTCATGAGAAAGGGTCAGATTGACAATAAGTCATGAGACACAGGTCAGATTGACAGTAAGTCATGAGACACAGGTCAGATTGACAATAAGTCATGAGACACAGGTCAGATTGACAATAAGTCATGAGACACAGGTCAGATTGACAATAAGTCATGAGAAAGGGTCAGATTGACATAAAAAGTCATGAGACACAGGTCAGATTGACAATAAGTCATGAGAAAGGGTCAGATTGACAATAAGTCATGAGACACAGGTCAGATTGACAGTAAGTCATGAGACACAGGTCAGATTGACAATAAGTCATGAGACACAGGTCAGATTGACAATAAGTCATGAGACACAGGTCAGATTGACAATAAGTCATGAGAAAGGGTCAGATTGACAGTAAGTCATGAGACACAGGTCAGATTGACAATAAGTCATGAGAAAGGGTCAGATTGACAATAAGTCATGAGACACAGGTCAGATTGACAGTAAGTCATGAGACACAGGTCAGATTGACAATAAGTCATGAGAAAGGGTCAGATTGACAATAAGTCATGAGACACAGGTCAGATTGACAATAAGTCATGAGACACAGATCAGATTGACAGTAAGTCATGAGACACAGGTCAGATTGACAATAAGTCATGAGAAAGGGTCAGATTGACAATAAGTCATGAGACACAGGTCAGATTGACAGTAAGTCATGAGACACAGGTCAGATTGACAATAAGTCATGAGAAAGGGTCAGATTGACAGTAAGTCATGAGACACAGGTCAGATTGACAGTAAGTCATGAGACACAGGTCAGATTGACAATAAGTCATGAGACACAGGTCAGATTGACAATAAGTCATGAGACACAGGTCAGATTGACAATAAGTCATGAGAAAGGGTCAGATTGACAGTAAGTCATGAGACACAGGTCAGATTGACAATAAGTCATGAGAAAGGGTCAGATTGACAATAAGTCATGAGACACAGGTCAGATTGACAGTAAGTCATGAGACACAGGTCAGATTGACAGTAAGTCATGAGACACAGATCAGATTGACAATAAGTCATGAGACACAGGTCAGATTGACAATAAGTCATGAGACACAGATCAGATTGACAGTAAGTCATGAGACACAGGTCAGATTGACAATAAGTCATGAGAAAGGGTCAGATTGACAATAAGTCATGAGACACAGGTCAGATTGACAGTAAGTCATGACACAGGTCAGATTGACAATAAGTCATGACACAGGTCAGATTGACAATAAGTCATGACACAGGTCAGATTGACAATAAGTCATGAGACAGGTCAGATTGACAGTAAGTCATGAGACACAGGTCAGATTGACAGTAAGTCATGAGAAAGGTCAGATTGACAGTAAGTCATGAGACACAGGTCAGATTGACAATAAGTCATGAGACACAGGTCAGATTGACAAAAAGTCATGAGAAAGGGTCAGATTGACAATACGTCATGAGACACAGGTCAGATTGACAATAAGTCTTGAGACACAGGTCAGATTGACAATAAGTCATGAGACACAGATCAGATTGACAGTAAGTCATGAGACACAGGTCAGATTGACAGTAAGTCATGAGACACAGGTCAGATTAACAATAAGTCTTGAGACACAGGTCAGATTGACAATAAGTCATGAGACACAGATCAGATTGACAGTAAGTCATGAGACACAGGTCAGATTGACAGTAAGTCATGAGACACAGGTCAGATTAACAATAAGTCATGAGACACAGGTCAGATTGACAATAAGTCATGAGACACAGGTCAGATTGACAATAAGTCATGAGACACAGGTCAGATTGACAGTAAGTCATGAGACACAGGTCAGATTGACAATAAGTCATGAGACACAGGTCAGATTGACAGTAAGTCATGAGAAAGGTCAGATTGACAGTAAGTCATGAGACACAGGTCAGATTGACAATAAGTCATGAGACACAGGTCAGATTGACAGTAAGTCATGAGAAAGGGTCAGATTGACAATAAGTTATGAGACACAGGTCAGATTGACAATAAGTCATGAGACACAGGTCAGATTGACAGTAAGTCATGAGACACAGGTCAGATTGACAATAAGTCATGAGACAGGTCAGATTGACAATAAGTCATGATAAAGGGTCAGATTGACAGTAAGTCTTGAGACACAGGTCAGATTGACAATAAGTCATGATAAAGGGTCAGATTGACAGTAAGTCATGAGACACAGGTCAGATTGACAATAAGTCATGATAAAGGGTCAGATTGACAATAAGTCATGAGACACTGGTCAGATTGACAATAAGTCATGAGACACAGAGCTACCCCAACTTTAATAAGTCATAGAGCTGGCAGTAAAAAATCCAGCCAGTATGTGAGATAGAAAGCCACCCAAAACACAGACTAGCCACATGGAAACAGTAACTGACCTGATAGTGTACAGGAAGGTTGTACTTGAGGCGAACAAATTTCTTCAGATGGCCCACTGTAACAGCAGCCTTACACTGTAAGTATCTCACATCCACGGCCTCCTGGGAAACAAACAAATGATGGTGGTAATACAAACACACTGATCAACATCTCGTTAGCAATTCTTAACTTTTCGTTATGTTGAAAACCTTGAACTAAACTTCCGGGGTAAAACATTCACCACAGAGATATGTAAACAATTACTATTACAAGGTGTGTGAAGGTCGAGAGATGGGAAACAAACCTTAATCCTTCTGTCGATCCTAGTCTTCAAGTCTTCTTTGGTCGTGAAAACTCGACGGAAGTCTACACGGTCGCTTGCACCACTGAAAACAGAGAGAGACGGTTGTTGAACACTGCAGGTTAACTATTGACAACTTGCTTCTTACATCAAGTCTAGAGAAAAAAACATAGCCTTCGTTCATCTTAAAGAAATCTGAAGCGTGTAAATCCCAGTATCAAGGTGTCAACATTTTTAACCCAACTAAACAACTAAGTCAACTCTGATTTACAAGAAAATATAGGCTCCTTGTAGACTACAAATAATATGAATTTTTAAATTAAAAAAAAAATATAACATAAAATTCAAATACTATTACAACAGAAAATGATGTCTAGATATATTCTCTAAGGGGTCGTCCATTTATGACGTCCACACGGAAGGGGGAGGGGGGTTCAAAAAATCGACTTTTGAGGACACGTGGGGGTGGGGAGAGGGGATCGGGTCCATGAGGACGTCCACATGCTGAACTTAATGTCGAAGTGCTAACATTTTTAAACAAACATAAAACTCGAATCCTGCATGTAAAAAGTGAAATTAAGACGACATTGCTCGTGTTAAATGAAGACATCTCTAGACTCTACTCTTATATTTAGCCTAATAAAAAACACGAGCCGGCCCGCGGCATAACATACGCCGCTATTTAGTTGTTTCTAATTTTCAATAATTCATAATTTGTGAATTCGACAGTACCAACGCTGACACTGAAAATATTTCTTTAAAACACTATAAGTAGCTCGTTAAGGACCATAACCGCCCCCCCCCCCCTCTTCCTTCCCTCCCCCCCCCCTACGTTTAAAATCGTTGGCTCTGCTTGTAAACATTTAGAGTGAACACAGCTCACTAAAACCATGTAGGGGTGGGGAGGTAGGGAGAGCGTTTGCAGCTTGTTTTCTAACGGCTCGAAGAAGAGAATTATATATATAGATTCTCGAAATACTAAAGCCGTATATCAGTTATTAGATACACAATACATGTTATCGAAATAGTAAATTGGTAGAAGTTTTGCGAGATCTACTAAATTTTTCAATTTTCCTGGACTCCACCTGGGGGGGGGGGGGGGGGTTGTCGAAAGTGGATGCGCATATAATTTGTGTGGACGTCATAAATAGATGACCCATAAGCCGTAAATTTTTGGTAATAGTCAATTTTTGGTAATAGAAGAAAACAGACATTACGCAACAAAACAAAAGTATAGAGTTAGTCATTACTGACAGTTACAGATAGTCATTACTGACAATGACTTGTTACTAACATTGACATTCCAAAAGTTATCTTGAAATAAACACAATAAACTATTCACAAACTGAGTTGTTTTAACCTCGCTAGGACCAAACAAGAAAAATGGAAGTGTATGTGAGTTTTTTAATGAAGTAAAAACAAAGGTATTCCACGCATGTAAAGAAAGAGCAATTAGAAGGGAAAGGTTGGGTAAAATGTGGCGAGTCGGCACTAATGTCATGAGAGATCTCCCACTGCCAACATGGCGGGCAGGGACATCAAAGAAAGATTGCTCCGGCGGGAACAAGTCTAATTCTGCTCCAGCCGAGCACCGGCAGGCAGATATCTTGTGAAGTTGGGAAATGCTAGAGATCAACGGGGCAGAAACACTCCCTCTATGCCAAGCTAATAGCACTGCAGGATCAGAGCGCAAGCCGAGAGTTGGACGATAAGACAAAAATTCTTAACACTTTTTTTTTAAAGCAACAGATCTAGAAGATTTGCTAATAGGAAAATAAACGTAAATTCTTTTTTTGCGCAACAAAAAAATTAGGCGCGAGGTTTTCTCCTTTACCCCATATAGCGAATATGTCATTACGGAAGCTATCCATCTTTGTTTATGTGTTTACGTGACAATAATAGCATAATGTAAGCAATGTATCTTGCTTATGCATTATGTTACAATAAATGTATAATGTAAGCAATTTATCTTATTATTACGTGACAATTAAAACGTAATGTAAGTAATGTATCTTGTTTATGTATTATGTGACAATGAAAGCTTAATGTAAGCAATGTATCTAGTTGAAGTATTGGCTCCACTATAGCCCCACACAACGACCCTGATCAAAGGGATTCTACCATTAGATAAGATCCCATCCAATAGACTAGCTGTGATGATTTCAATGAAGGCCCAGGTAAAGCGGGGCGGGCAGTAAATCTATTTTTAGCCCAGGACCAGGTAAACACGGGATGTAGTGGCACTAGACTAGTGTCTACAGCAAGCCAACCTGATGGGAGCTATTCCTGGAATTCATACACGCTCATTTAAGGGCAGGGGAATAGCACTGGCATGGCCGCTAGTAAGCTATGTATCGTTGTCTTTTGAGTAGGGTCATTCCCATCATTCATTTTTTTTTGTTTCTAGTCAATTCCGGCACATACAAATACACTTAAAGTGGTATTTCACGACCGAACCGTTGAACTAGACCGGATCGGATGCTAGCATTGGCTCTATTTGTGTCTTCACAATAACATTATATCTCTACATATGTCTCATAAAAACTTTTAAAAAAATTAGACTTTTTTTTTTTAAAGTAAAGACTAAAAACACAAGGTATGTCTAGTCTAATATTGCCTTCTTAGCTACAAAGACTGCTTCTAAAGACCTTCCATAAAGAAAGACGGGATGTACCTATCACTAAGGACTTTAGTTTTCTGATTGAGGGGAGCTTATCATAAGTCAGTGTGGAGGACATCAATATATTTTATTATGCTCTGGTCTAAAGGCATTGCTTGTCTTAATGAATATGTGACACGGTGAAGTAGTGTATAGTTGCTTATGTGAGCATGGTGTAACTGTATGTTACATGGCGATGGGGCATACAAGGAGATTGTGCCACATACATGATACTGTGTGTAACAGGACTGTGTGTTATACACAAAGACTGTGTTATACATGAATTCTGTGTAATAGTCATGTTATAGATGTAAACTGTGTGGGTTGTACATGAAAACTACTTAAGGTACATCAGACATGTGTATTATACATGAAAACTGCCTGATATACATGAAAATTATTTTATACATTGAAGACTGTGTTGTACACAAAGACTGTAATATATATGGTCTGTGGATTCGTTTCTAAAGAGTGCTTTGTATTACGTTTGGTGATTGTGCTATAAATTGCTATCCAATGTGTACGACAATATGACAATGTCCCCTATTGAAGCTAACACAAGATGACAACACCAGGCTACTCACTCAGGACAAAAGTGTAAGGCTAGGCTAATCTTCTCCTCCTCTGTGTAGGCGAATCTGTCACTCATCTCATCCCCTCTCTCCTCCCCCGCCCTCTTGGGTGCGGCTGAAACCAATACAATTTGACATCAATTCAAAGCTCACATCAGGGAGTAAACAAATAATTTGTAGACAAATGTTGAGAGACGTACCTTCATAATGAGTCGTGTAGAACTCTCGCCTCCGACGCATTTCATCTAGACAAGAGAATAAAACAATGTATCAGTTAGGGTGGTCAAGTCAACGAAGTAAGTAGAGGTGAATGGGCACGCTAGTTACAGGTTGGTAAGGAAATAAACTGACCTTTGTATAAGCCTGGAACCAGTTTGTAAACCAGATCTTGTAACAACTTGTCTGACCTATGGGAGGGGTTAAAGGTTAGTCGTGAGGATATAACGTTCTTCTCAAGTACTGAAAAAATAATACTCAACAACATCCATATAACGTGCAGGGGGGGGCGCATAACATTTGTCTCAAGAAGAGAACCAACAACATTTAACGAAATCTGTGTAAGGCGGAAGGCCAAGACTACAGCAACTAGTTTAATGACATTCATTTCAAGTTATGTAAGAATTACGTGATGTAACAGAGGTTCGGGGGGGGGGGGGGGCAAGGTTTCGACAGCCAGTATATAACATACAACTACACTGGTGTGGCGGGAGGGGGGGGGGGGAAGCGACGACAAGGGTAGAACAGGGAGTTAATAACATACACTGGTGTAAGTACTGTAAGTGGGTGGACAAACTAAACCGATGAAGACACCAGAAGGATTCATGCATCAGGTAGATGAGAAGGAATGTGTTATGAGACAGTTGATACATTGCTTTCCTGGACCAGCAGCTACAACCTTCACATAACCAGTTAACTACAGAGATAGCACGGAGAGCTGGAGAGAAGTAGACAACTATAACCAGCACATGACAGATTTATACAGACAGATACAAATTGTTATAAGGTGGTCATCCAAACATTGTAGGGTGCTGGCTTACACAAGTACAGTGTAACCATGTTAACAATTATTGAATGGTCACTAGTGTACAATAAAAATTACAGTGCACACTCGGGTGATTAATGTACACATTGTTGGCGAATGTTTTCCATAAGTATATGGTGACACATAAACATGGTTACTAAAGAAAATACATAACCACAACACGTCTACCCATGTAAACTCTATTACTCGCTATTAGGAAAGCGCTATAAAGAACAGTGTTAAAAAAAAGAATCAAGTGGTACCTTATGTTCTGGTGTGGTCTAGTTTTGTGGACAACAGTGTCACACACTGGACACGTCTTGCTGGTTTTCAGGTAAGTCACAATACACGTACGGCAAACTGTTGAGACAAATGTATACAGATGTTATAGGCTGGCATCACACACTCTAGTACTGGCAACTAGAGTTCATCAAATCACACAGTGCTAGGTACAGCTATGAGGGCTAAAGCTAATTTGTTTTGATGTTTTGTTTTAAAGAAATAGCTCCAGTATTTTAGAAACAGCATAATGCTAAGTTATAGTGTTAAAGTAAGAATGAAATACTTACAGGAATGTAAACATTCTATAATAGTAGTGGCATCAATAAAGTAACCTTCACACAATACACAAATCAGATTTTTGTTGATATCTCCGATTTTCAAACGGGTTGTCCCGTTCATCTAAAAAAAAAACAAGAAAAAATATCTTGATACACAAAGAACTGTAATTTAGCAAGTAAATGTAGGTTGTGCTATGAACATTTTTAGGAACATTCAAATCTATACAATATGGACAAGACAAGGGGGTTTCAAGACAACAGAATGATGCAGATACCCATTAAAAATATAGACATAGTTCTAGTTTTAAGTTGAGACGAGTAGGGGCAGATACAGTATCAAAATACCATAATGTTAATATAATAGTAGCGTGTTTTGTACTTGGTTTATACTTTCCAACAATCTTAACTAGATCTAGCAGTTTAGACTCGATGCAAATGACTTGCTAATAGCTGTTCAGCTGTACTTAAGTGAGATTTCAGCGTACCTTTCTCGAGTCGTAAATATGCCACTTGCTTAATATACGTTTGTCGGTGTATCAGCATGAAGCCGGGGGCCAGTATTTGATGCGAGCCAACAGACGAATGGCGGGCCAGCCAGCCAGCAGACACCAAGCACAAGAAACCGTGCCATACTAGTGTGTGCTTCTAGCGGCATGCAAGTTAGGAATTTTCTCCTGACATTTGGGAGTCGAGTGAATTAATTGCCTTTTGCGAACAAATCCGATGGTTTTATTTCTTCTCCCTCATTGTGAATTGAGCTAGGTTTAAACGAGACAAGGGGGAGAAGCTCCCCCACAAGACACTAAACCCCCTGAAACATTAGCTCCTGGCCCTGGCTGGGGAAAGGTTTAGTGGAGGTTAATATGTTGCCCTGCTCTCAGGCTATTTCAAAATCTTAGTTTGGTGGGACATAGGAAACCAAAGCACATTCTCTAATAAGTATGTCAAATTCATCAACTTCTATTAGTGACCACCTGTCGCATTGATGTCGTTTAATGACAGCGCACTCCCTGGTCAAAAGTTATATTATGAATAAATAAACAGGTGTAAGGATAGCTGCCTAAACTGTTTCATGGTTTTGTGATGTCAACAGGGTATCGGGCTGATAAGTAAACAACACAACTTAACGATCATTTAAACACAACATCACATTGACAAACCGTGAGATCTAAAACTAATTTAGTTCCAGTACCATCTCAAGTTAAAATATTAAATCTACGAAAGAGTTTTGTTTCTTGTTCTACCGATCGTGTTAATTTCACCCTTTGAACCTACGCACATTGAAATGTTGCTAGTGATGCACACTGTCTATAAAACAGTGATCAGTAGCACAGAGATCTACTCAATGTAACACGGTACAAGTTGTGTTTTCTGTGGTATAACGTGTTTACTTTGTTTAAACCTACACATCAACATCAATACTTCAGTTTAAGATATCACTGGGAAAGGTTTGAAGTGAGGAGTAGAAAATCCCAACCCTCACCCGCCCCACAACTCAACAGCCCTAGTTGAATAAAGCACTCAGTATTTTACCAGGCCAAAAGACGTTGCTGAACACTCCAAGCTAGTGAACGTGATTGTTTCAGCGGATGGGGAGGGAGTGGGGGCCTCTGTTGTTCCACTCCACCTGACTCGTGGCGAGTTCTGGTTTGCTTGACGTTCTATCCAGTGTGAGCCAACCAAAACGCGTGCTGACTGCCAATGCGCGAGGTATAGGCGCGAGACTAATCAGCCCCCCAGCCATTAACGTCAGACACATAGCCCGGGTGTACACGGCCACAGACTGGCGCACTACCGCGAGTACTGACAGCTAAACAAACATACTAGCGACCTTAAGATGGCATCACCACCATTTCAAATCTGTCACCGGGCTGATACACCACTGGCGGCTCAAACTTTCTTCAAACACTACACGTGATAATGCGAATATTGCCACAACCGGTATCACAAAGGCAAACCTCGGGTCTACTGCCTTAAGCTTGTTCACGTGTAGCTATGGTTGGCCGTATCGCAACAAAGAACTCAATATTGAGTCCCTTGTCTCAATGTATTGCTTGTTAATAAGATGCCTGCACTTTATGGACCAAACTCTATGGTAGTGTCAACTATATTGGCAATTTTGGGAGTTAATTATACGGATACATTTTTAGGCCAAACGATATCTATATTGCAATAGAAAAAAATGTTACAACAAACACTAAGGCTGTTCACTTGTTTAATTGTGTTTGATCAAATGAGCAGAAGACAAAAACAATGTGTACGTTAAAATAAAAGACCATATCCACATTTACATCAGTAAAAGTACAAGTGTGTGAACTTGTGTGGGTAGCAAATTTTACTCAAATATAGAGAGCTCAGAGGCGTCGCTGGGCGGGGGGTGCGGACCGCACCGGGTGACACCACTGAGGGGGGTGACACCAAGACAAAAAAAATATAGAACGAGCCGGCCCGCGGCATAACATACGCCGCTATTTAGTTGTTTCTAATTTTCAATAATTCATAATTTGTGAATTCGACAGTACCAACGCTGACACTGAAAATATTTCTTTAAAACACTATAAGTAGCTCGTTAAGGACCATAACCCCCCCCCCTTCCTTCCCTCCCCCCCTCCCCCCTACGTTTAAAATCGTTGGCTCTGCTTGTAAACATTTAGAGTGAACACAGCTCACTAAAACCATGTAGGGGTGGGGAGGTAGGGAGAGCGTTTGCAGCTTGTTTTCTAACGGCTCGAAGAAGAGAATTATATATATAGAAGATAAATTTGTTTTGTTTTAAATTAGAGTTAAAAAGTAATTTAAGTACATAATGGCGATCCCGACAAGGGAGGGGAGGATAGTGACACCATGACGTAAACGTGCAAACAATAGAGAAAACAATGCTACAACCAGCTGTATTTACAACCGACTATAGATAAACATAATCAGTATAAAATGTATTAAATGTGAACGCTTCAAAGATTTTATCAAAGGGGGTGGAGATTACACCAACTGCAAAATTTACAGAGAAAAAATAGGGGGGGGGGTGGCACCATGAGATGCCGCACCGGGTGACATCCGATCTAGCGACGCCACTGAGAAAGCTAACACCAAAAACACTGTTGATCTGTGTTTCTGACTTATTTTTCACCAGAGAGAGAGAGAGAGAGAAAACCGGGGGGGGGGGGGGGGGGGGTAATGATTAAAAATTTCGTAGGACGGGGCAGACACTAGTAAAGGTATATATTCTCTCTCTCTCTCTGTATATTCTATTGAGTTGGGGTGGGGGTATCGATGTTCCATTGGGAGGGGGGGGGGGGGCACTGAGGAGATGCCTGAAAAAAAAACTCTGCTGTTGATGAAATGTTTAAATTAAACACATTTGAACTTTTTATTTGAGTTTTTACTTCTACTGCACAGATGTCCCAGTAGTCGGCTAATGAATACAAGTACTAAAAGCGTCCACGTGACGTATAACTGCATATTTTAATATTGTCTACTGTGATGTTCGCACGATTTGTTTTGTTAAAGGTTGTTTTTGTTATTGACTAAGATAAGAACAGCCGTACTAGCAAGAGAAACTATTTGAAGTAAAATATAGAAAAGGCAGTGAATGATTTAGATCTAGCTAGCCTGAGCCCATTCGTTGGTCGCGTTCAAACTGGAAACGAAATCGATTGAAGGATGACCCCGCCGTCCATGGCCGCTATAAAACAGGCCTGGTGAGGACGATGTGGAATCAATGGGTCTAGTGCTGGAGATGCTCTCGGTTCTTGACTCACTGGAATGTCTTCACAAATTGGAAAATACCCGTGGGCGTCAAGCGTAATTATATCTGGGACATAACACAGCTACATTACTTTAGCTGGCCAGCGTTGTTTAAGTCAGCTGTGGTTATACATGTACATCAAGTTAATGTTCTTTTTTATTTAACACAAACATTCACATTTAAATCAAACTACCTAGCTTATATAGCGCGCGTCAGTAGTAATGATTCCGGTATGTGGATAAGGGAATAAGTCGCGCAAATCGATGAGATTGGCATCATTAGAAAGTACCTGCATGATGATGATTCAGTCACCGCGACACGGACATATTCATTGATTTTTTGGTGATGGGCCTAATTTGTATTGATCTATAAAACCTACAGCACGTAAACATTACACGGGCAAACATAAATGACTTGATGAGGACTATCTCAAGACAAAGCATAAATCAATTTGCTTCCCTGTGTGTAAAATGACTTGTATTACATCCACAGCCATTACAAACTGATTGCGACAGCACGCCAGCTACAAGTACAGGCTAGCTGTGCAGACTATGCTTCGAAAGACGCGCACTGAAACTGGGAACGAAGACAAGCAGTACACAGAGCTAGGCTATCATAATCTAATTAATTCAGCGCTAAAAGATAGGCAACTGACAGCGGGCGGGGAGAGCAGGCGTTGGACGGGTTGGCTGGTCATTGTGCTGGCCACACAATCCCACGCTAATATGTTGGGGTCAGGTGAAGTTATTTTCACAGCCTACAGGGACAGCTCAAAGCGATTCGATCTCTGGATTGCTAGGACGATACTTGTCTCTATTTGCCCCGTATATTGCTGGGACGTTGCTTGTATCTTTAAGCCCCTTTTATTGTTGGGACGTTGCTTGTACCTATTAGCCCCGTATATTGCTGGGACGATACTTGTATCTATTAGCCCCGTATATTGCTGGGACGTTGCTTGTATCTTTAAGCCCCATGTATTGTTGGGAAGTAACTTGCTTCTATTAGCCCCGTATATTATAGAGACGTCACTTATTTCTTTTTGCCCCATGTTAACATGTGAAATGTGCCACATCCACCGTTTATATCTAATTGACTTTATTGACACTCCTACTGTCAAGTTAAATCTGTATCAGACTACGCTTCTATTTCTAACTATTAGCTCGATCAAAATATCAAAGTTAAGGGGAATATGTAATGTGCAGGGGCAAATGTGTCAAGGAAAGAAAAATAAATTTGAATTATTATTGCCCATATAACAACATGGGGGTAGTGTGGACACATCAGAGATGCGCGAAGGAACGTCGGCCCAGGTTTAGTAGCCACAGCACACAAGAGAAAAACATGACCTAGATTGAAACAAGCACGAAGGGCGAGCAGTTAATCCAGGTCACTTGGTTTGTCGCAAGCCTCCCAGCTGGACACATATTACGCTCCTACACTTTGCTATTCATAAACTTTAGAGCGCGTCACCGACATTCAAAACCAACGTCATAAACACCAACAGGTCTTAAATTTAAGCACACACGATTGTAAAAGTTTCAAACTGGGGGCCTTGATTTTTTAAATTTATTTTTATAAATTAATAAAACACGATAAATGCTAATGGACAGTCGGGCAATATACCTGAAAAAAACTTTTTATGATATAATATTTATCTTAGCCTGTTTGACTACTGTAAAAAAAATGTACGCCAACAAAACAAATATTTTGTAAAAAAAAAAAAAACATTTGTTTAACAACATCAAAAGCTGAGTTTATTATTATCAATATGATAAATAGAAGATGGGTCGTTCTATAAACGAATTAGTCATGTTGTATTAATATTTTAGGTGTTCTGGCTACATTGAGAAGTGTGTCCGAAAGTGTATTCAAATGTGACCTTCACGGACTGGTCATTAATAATTTCCGCCCGCCCCTTCCCACCTCTTTTCTCTACACACCGTGCTATCCCTTGGTCATGGAGCTGACCATGACCGCCGAAGCACACAACACTGAATGACAAAACAGTGTTTTGACCTAGTCCAACAGCACAATGAAACAGGCATAAAGGAGATGGGACTGTGCGCCAGGAAAGGGAGGGTCGGTAAACTGACAATGGCAAAACGTCGGGGCGGGACCAGTGCGGCTGGGCTCGGAGAAATTCCCATACATGGATTGGCAATAATGAAATACACTATAGCTCAAGACTCACGACTTAGTGGGTTTTTTTTAAATGAGAATGTACTAAAAATGTAATTACCGACAACTTTTTGTTTTATAAATAAAAAGGGATATTGTTACCAGAAGTTAATAGGCCCATATATGTATTACTATAAACGCGCTGGCAATCAGACCTCCCCTAGGTCTAGATCTATAAATCACTTGCTATCGCTTTTTCCACGTTATATAACATTTTTGCATTAATAACTGACCTTTTTACCCCAAACTACACATAACTACAAAGCGGAATAGTGCAACACATTATTTATATGCAATTACTAGATCTACCTATATTACAGATCTCAAGATCTAATGTGCTGACAGTAACTTTAACATGAATGTAGATCTACAAGTTTAAAAACAGAAGTGACACAAAAATCAACTCATAGATCTGTATTAATACTAGATCTATATAGTATATAGATCTAGAATTTAGATCTTTTAGGCCTGCATAAATTATACATATCTTGAGTGTCTCTATAACTAACTATAGACTATATATAGGCCTAAATTCCTAAATGTATAGATCTAGAATAGGCCTAGGAATAGGCCTAAACAAAACACATTTTATTTTTCAGTCTATTGTAGATCTAGAAATCTAGACAATATAAATCCTTAAATCAATGTTTAACGAAAAGTTAAAGTGGCCTACAATCTAGAATATGTCTATTATGCAAAAAAAAATTATTAGAAGGCTAGAAACGTCCAGTCTAACTAGATACACTATGTAACTTTCTAAGTACTTACAAAGTTATCAGTTAGATCTAGATCTAGTCTAGATCTAGATGTCTAGTTAGTTGTAGACTAGACCTAGACTCTAGATTCTAGATCTAGATGTAGAATCTAGATCTATACCTAGATTAAATTTTTAAATCTAAAACTAGAATCTAGATTTTTATGTAATTTTTAGTGCAATTAATGATGCGAACAGATAAAAAGATAAACAAAATAGGCTCCTACAAGCAAAGAAAAAGTATCCATTCGAGGTTTAATGGTAAAAAAGTCAGCTGTTTTCGACATTAGTTTTCAAATAAAAACAAAACAACGATGTATTTTGGTTAGCTACTGGATTTTCTCTGATACAAATTGATCATGGGTGGGGGAGGGGCGAAGCGTTTTTATCTGAAAGTCGCGTTAAGTTCCTACAAAGATGTTACTAACCTTTCAGTTTCCGTATCAACCCGTATATTTTTTGTAGGGGAATATGCTGGTGTCGTTTTCTACATACAGTTTTAACGCAGTTACCAAAGTTAAAGAAAGATATTAACCCACAGCCTAGTAATCAAACCGCCTTAGTATGGCCATGGCCTGCTGATGACGCCATCTTGGTCTGCTTTCGAACGCCAACCCGTCGATAAGTAGTGTGCAGACCGTGTTTAATTTGTGATAAGCACTAAATTAGGTTGAAAGTTTTGATATAATAATGGCATTACTCACCTTTGTAAGAAATAAAGTTGCACTAATGAAGTAAAAATAATAACTTGTCTGTTATAATAAAAAAAACAATCCAAGTGAAGAAAATAACAGCCACAAGACCAGCAACGCCGGCGAGGTCACGTGACTTCCAACAGCCGTCAGCATTATTTTCCGCAGCCGGTATTTTTAGACAGGCTCGACCGCCCAATCACAGACAACCTACTCCGTGACCCAGACTTTCGAATCCCGCCTGATTGGCTGTTGGAGTTTGACGCTTCGCTACCCACCGTGGAACGATCCAAGCAGAGAAGAGTTTGAGAACAATGAATTTGCTTTCGGGAAAGTTCACAGTCCTGTGCCTATGATTTGAGGTTTGGCTAGGCTTCAATGGTTTACAGCCAACACTCGACTCCGCCATCAGAGCGAGTGGAAAATGAAACGACTTATTTGGTTATTTCAATAGTCAATTATGGTTAATTCTAATCAAACTAATTTATGTCAATAGTACTAAATGTATATTGGGACAGCCTATTTTTTACTACATTTTTTATGAGCCATCCGTAGACTAGGTCACCGTTTCCGAAGCACTTGTTTTCTCATTTCCCGCTCAAATCAAAACTGCACATGTTAAAAAATCTTTTTTTAAAAATACATTTAGAATCGTGTCTACGTATATACACTTATACAGAGATACGGTTAAAATGTAATTATAGAATTAAATCTATTTGACATTGACCTACAGAAAATAATCCTGAATATAAAGTGGGGAACTGTTGACGTCATCAATATGGTGAGGAAGCTTTAGATTTGCATACTGTCAGCTGACGCATTGTCTTCGCTTTCACGGAGGCCCAGACTTTTAAAAAAAAAAAACTAACTAGGCCTCACTAGATAAGGCTAACCAGTAGCTGCGAGGGGATGTGTACATTTAATATAACGAATCAGGAAGGGGGATGTTTTATCAATTTGATCTACGTATTTAGAAAGACGGGGTGGAAATGCTAGTATGAAACATAGATTCTAGATATACCAATTCTTTTGTTAATGATTTCATAACTTTGAAATTGTTAGCTGCTGAATCGTATGTTTGGATAAAAACTGATTTGATTTTCTCGGGTATATAGATCTAGATCATTAACTGAATTTTTTAAATCTTCAAAAGTTTGAGTATACGATACCTGATTATTTCTTATCTTGAGGCTTATAAATCTCTCCTGGAGTGTTGCAGGGCGATGCTGTATAAAATATAATCAGTAACCGTTTTTTGTTGTTGAAAAGCATTGGGCAATAATGGAGTGTCGTACGTGTTTCAATAGTGCTGATTGGGTGGGGGCGGAGAGGGGGGGGTCGAATCTTTTATTTATTTTTAGCTTTTAAAGGTTGTATGGTTTACTAAAACTTTTCAATGCGAACGTGTATTCCAAATATTACCCTCTAGCTGTAGCGCCAAGCCATGTAAAACATGAGCAGGGACTGAAGACGTAACATACCACACAAACTCCACCCTCACCCCCCACCACACCACCTACTGGACGCCCAGATAAGTATCTCGATATAAGCCAGTGCATAGATATTTAAACTCCATGCTAATGGTTAAAGAATTTTTATACCATTAAGTAAATAAATGTGTGGAGACAATACAAATCCCTCTATAATAAAAAAAAAACAACAACAAAGAATGAGTTTATTATAGAATACAATGGAAATTTTCACATAACTGATATGCCCGTGTTTCAATCAAGTTGTTTATTTCCGCCAAACACGCATGGCGTCAACATTTTGTTTATAAACAAGAATTTAAAATGTTTCACACTCACCGATAGCGCCGGTCAGGGAATTATCAGGCTGGCGTGCTATTGATCTAGCACCGTGAGAACTTGCTGGTGGTGATTAGTGGTCAGATGTCCTGCTATTGGGCGCCCGCAGTTGAATTCACGTGTGTGTGTGGGGGGGGGGGGGGGGGGGATTTCGAGTACATATGACTAAAAAATCATAAATTTATATTTATATCAAGAAATTGTAGGAAAATGTAAATGTGCGATACATTTTGAAAAAAAAATTACTAACTTGTATTACCATGAAATGTAAATCGACACAAATATGCATAAATATGTTGCATTTTGCAATACATAAAGTATGCAGTTCCTGTTGGTGATGTATGTTTAATGACCCAATTTATAATCTGACATGGATACCTTCACGTGAGAGAGTATGCCAGTTTATGGGTTTAACTTTCATTAGTGTGGATGTCATAGGCAGTGGCGTGCAGAGGGGGGGGGGGCGGACGGGGCCCGGGCATCCACCAGCGGAGATGGAATTTTTTTATTTATTTATTTTTTTTTTTTATTTTTTTTTTTTTTTTTTTTGTAATTAAAAAAAAAAGTTGCGATATGTTGTGTCTTGGTGTCATCGTAACTTTCCATATATTTGCCGATCTCACCCAAAACAAATTGTAACACTCGATCGTCTGTAGCTCGTTTTGACAATACACTGTCCGTATGGCAAAACTTATATAGAAAAAGCGGGCATCCGTGAAGGGTAGTACTATGGTAGTCATTGATATTCCCTTAATAAATGTGTGTGATATTTATTTAGTATAGTGTAGGGGTATCTTTTAGAGTACTTGTGACCAAATTATTCCCATGCACTTTCAAGAATATCCGTCGAGTTATTATATCATATTTATTATTTTACACTGTAGGGGCCTCTTTAAAGTAATTATTCGTATATTCATTATAATATATGTTATGAGCATCTAGTAATATGCCCACTTCACAATACATTTTAAAGGCATCCATAAAGTAAGTAAGGGACGGAGTGGTCTAGCGGTAGAGAGCTGGACTAAGTCTCGAGTTCGAATCCGGGTTAAAGTCAGTAGACCGTCCCTGAGTCCACCCAACTCGGATGGGTACCTAACTCAAGTTAGGGAAAGTAAAGGGCATAGTGCTGACCACACTATCTCTTCATATGCCGAGGTCACAGAAACAAGTGAACTCTACTTCACTTGCCCCATAGACCGTCAGGTTTGAAAGGGAAACTTTACTTACTTATAAAGTAAGTATGCCCATCTTCATTTTATATATTGTAGGGGCATCTGCATTTTGAAAATAATTATGCTTATTTTCATGTAGTAATACACTCGAAGGGCATGCAACAGTAATTACACCAATCATCGTTGTTAACATTGGGGGCACCTCTAAAGCTTTTAGTGTACATGTTCATTATGATATATTTTAAGGGCGTCTAAAGGGCAATTATGCCCATTTAATTATTATAAATGTTTGGGGCATCTTTGGTGAAATATATGGCCATTTGTAGTGTAATAACGCCCATGCTTTTTTTTTGTTAAATTGTAGGGGCATCCTTTGGAATATATTGATTTCCATGCATTATATGAGCATACTTAAGAATAAGAATGCCCATATTGTTTTTGATATACTGTAACGACAACCTCAAGAATAAGAATCAGCATATTATTTTCGATGCATTGTAGTGATATCATTCAGAATAATTGCGCCCATATTGATTTTTATGAATTGAAGGAGCATGCTTTAAGTAGTGTTAAAGTTAAAGTATTTTAACTCTGAGTAGAGCTTTCTTTAAAGTAATTGGGGGCACATACAGAGCCAGTTTTATTCCAGTTAATAGTAGAGCTATCTGTAGAGTTATTGAGCCCATAATGATCTAATGAAATGTGGGTATGCGTTGTGGGTTTTCAGGATTATCCCCACCTGAACTAAACAGGCGTTACTTGGGTGTTAAATTTGGGAAAACACGTCCACGTTGTAGGGAGGATCTGACATAGCACAGTGGATTTTTAAACAAAGTCCGACGTAGAAGTGGTTTTTTTTTTAAGTATTAAGGTATGGTATGGCTGGCAGTTTTAGCTAACCAAGGTACACTTCTGTTATATTCCAGGTTCGGGTAGTTTTAGAGTATCTAGCATCACCCATCTCTTTGAAGAGTTGACGTTTTCACCTAGTGATTTAAAGAAAAAAATGTGAAACATCTCTAGTTCAATGCACAATCTCATCTGTATTAGTTACACTATACAAATTCCTAAACAGGCCAAGAGAGAAACATCCCATTAATAAAGGCGTATCTGACGCCCTAATTGTAGACACGGACAACGTTTTTGTCCCTGCGGTCCCGGGTGGTAATACAATACCGGATGAGACTCTTTTGTAGTGCATCACAGCCCCCCCCCCTCCCACCCCACGACACGTCCCCCGATTGTCTTCTCGCCCCGAAGCTCAACACATTCATTACTTGGGATTTAGCTGTAATCAACGTTTTCATCTTGATTAAGATAAGTACAATTTTTTTAAAAATACGTTTCTATGTGTATTAAAAATTAATGTTCAACACAAATTATTATTTTATTTTTAATTAAGCTTTATGTTGAGACTATTGTGTTGAACTAAAATGAGTGTCTATACCACCAAAAGGTCGGTTCAGAGGTTAATTAGCTTTATTTGCTAGTATCCATACCCTAGCGCAAATCTGGGCTTGCATCAACTATAACCCTAGCCGTAAACATAAGCTTCATACCATTCAATACCCTAGTTCAAATCCTTAAGTTGATACCGCCAGAATTTTTTTTTTTAGCCGCAAGGCACTATAATTTCAATGAATTGATTAATTATTTGCTACTGTCTGTGATTTTAGTGAGTTATAGTGTAATGATCAATTGCCTGTGAATTATGACGAATTATTGTGTGATCAAGTGTCTGTGAATTTTAACGAATTATTGTGTGATCAAGTGTCTGTGAGTTTTAACGAATCATTGTGTGAACAACTATCCGTGAATTCTAATAAATTATTATGCTAGCAATTTGGGATATGGCATTTAAAGCATGGTGTTTGAGTTATGTGTGAATGATGTTGAATGATGTTGAATGATGTTGAATTATTGTCGGAGTTATGTAATGTACAACAATGTCAGTGGTTCCAGGAAAAGATCCGCCTCATTGTAATATAGTTTTTAGTGTGTCTGTTTGTTGCTGATTCAGCTCATAGTTTCAACCGTGCACTGAAAGATTGAACAAAAGCAAACGTCTACACTAAGTTTGCTTTTAACACTGCACCATCAAAAACAGTTCTCACATCGTTTGGTGTATAAACGTTAAATTATTTATTTTACGCAAAGGTGCAGGAAAGAACGGTAAATGTGATTTCGCGAATGCCCTTTATCATTGAAAGTTCCAATAAAGCATTCAATTAAAGGGTAATTTTCTACCCCTCACAAAGTAGTTATGGGAATAATTTTCATGAATTTTATGAATTTACTTCATTAGTTTTTATTTTTTTTAATTTTAAGAGCTGTTCTGTTCCGTTTTTTTGTACAATTTTAACAATAGTTATTTATGGATGCTTGTGTAATTTTACCGCTTCATTTTTACTTTCTCGTATATACGAAGTATAGAAAATTTTTAAAAATCAAGATTTTTTCAAATCTCGACGTTTTACACCTCCCAGTGTCGGAAAAACATAGGTTTGCAATCTTGTCCGTATGTCTGTGTGTGTATGTGTGTATGTGTGTGTGTGTCTGTAAACACGATAACTTGAGTAGCGTTACAGTTAGGTTGATGAAATTTCATATGTAAGTATTATATCAAATTTGTAGATCCGTATCAACTTTTGAGCGATTTCCGATAACCGGAAGGGGAACTTTTTCTACTTTGAATTTTTCAAAAGTCTATAACTTGAGTAGGCCTACTATTTCAGATAGATAAATGAAATTTCACAAGTAAGATCTAATTTTCTATCTTTTTTCAAATTTTGAGTAATTTTCTTTTACTGGAAGTAGTAATTTACGCTATTTTCGATTTCTCAAAAAAAAAAAACGCATGTGAATTTATAAAGTACTAATGATATTCCGTACTATTATGCACATTTTGTTTGGCTTTCACTTGGTGTGCAATTGTTTTTTTCTACGAGATTTTATTCTATTTTAAAAAGTTTAAGTAATTAAAAATCATGTCTATATCCCGAGTTGCCATCCCCTGTTGTTTGATATAAGAATATTCGAGAAAGTTTAGAGGAGATCACTCCCGGTTTATTTAATTTTAAAATATTTTATTTATTTTTGTTTTGTTTTGCAATCTTAGTGTTATATTGTTTTTTTTTTTATTTCTTGATCAATAATATTTTAACTTTAAAAATATAAAAATATGTATTTATTAATATACACACAAAAATATAAATTTATATTATAGGCCTACTTTTAACATAATCAAGATTGTGTATGATTCCTAGTTAATATAATTTTTCTTCAATTAGACGGATTGAGTAAAAATCGATGAAGACAATTTATTTACTCCCCTCGAACTAAATGTGATTTATATTTTTAAAAAAAACGCCCCTCCCCGGAGAAAAAAGTCTGGAAGAAGAAACACTGAATTTAACCCCGGCAAAAATATTAAAGTAAATTTATCCCAGGGAAATATGAAAATAAATTTAAACCCGGTAAAAACATGGCAGTAAAGTTATCCCCAGGAAAAAAAACATGAAAGTAAACTTAACACAAGGGGAAAAAAATATGTTTATTGTAGAGACAGCTTCACAAAGCTGAACAAATCCTCTTGCTCAGTCACCCGGATACACGGCGAGCGAATCAAGGTATGTTCCAGGGTGGGGTGGGGAATCGCAGGTAGCTGATCTTAGAAGATTTTCATGAAAACAAAAACAAATGGAGTCTAAGACGGGACCCCCCACCCCACCCTATACCGTTCTATAGGGATCGTAGCACAAAAACCTCGAAATGTGTTGCGTGAAATTCTGCGCGGGAGAACACGAAAACAACTTTGTTATCGTTCATTTGAAGTCGCAATGTTTACATTACATTATACACGCAACTTGCGGGCTATGATGGGCCGCATAACACTTATAAGAGCAACATTAGTGCGCTATGATGGGTTACTTGAGCCTCAATAGATAGCCTGGTCACATTGTTTTAATGTAATTTGGTTATCTCAAATTTAATCTTAGGTATATTGACTTATGTATAACATTTTGTATAGCTATGTGTTGACCTTGGGAGGCATAGCCCCTACGTACAATGTCCATAATTGTATGTATCTACCACCTACCTCCTCAATCCACCACACCAAAAAAAAAAAAGTTTGAAAGTAAAAATGCTATTCTTTATCATTGTTCCTCAAATAGTTCTTCTTGCGGGTAATTAATTTAAATAATTACTGTTTGTAATATTTTTAGCAGCATTTTTCACTGCCTACGTTTTTGTTTTAAAATATCGACAGTGTAGCGACAGTAATACACTCCATTTTTATTTTATTTTTTTGAAATTGTTTAATTGTTTGGTGGGTTTTTAGATTAATTTGAAGTTTTATTTCTAAGTAGTTAATCTAAACGCATAGGCCTACTTATTTTATGTGTAACTGATATAGGGTCATCCATAAATGATGTTACGCTTTTTTTGACGATTTTTACCCGCCCCCTCCGTCACACATCGTCACAAAAAGCCAAACCCACCCCCCCCCCTAAAATGACGTCACACATCAGCCTATAACCCCCATTTAAAGTTGCAGTTGAATTTTTCTTAAAATACGATATTTTTTCCAAAATCTTGTCTGAACTCTGTCAACACAGAGTATTTTGATCAATTCCTACTACAATTTATTAAAACAGTTTTCTAAAACGAGAAATAACGGCTAAAACTCGTTTTCTAACAATGCATTTTTATAATGCAAAAGTGTGACGTCACACCATCTGAACCCCTCCCCCTCATCACACACCGTCACAAAATTACAGACACCCCCTCCTCACTACGAGTGTGACATCATTTATGGACGACCCCCATAGATTCTAGACATTTTTTTAATTGTCTAGTTATGCGTCTTACTTACTTACTTAACATTTAGACATGTGTTGAGAAATTCAACAGATTTTTAACTTGAAAACAAAACAACCCGTAACATTAAAGATGGCTTATATTTTTTTTTTAAAAAACAACTATCCTATCATAAAATAATGGAAGTAAAATGAAAATAATGTTAACGCTAATTACTGATACTTAAGGTCTAAATATGATTTTTGAACAAAATGCTTCAAATGTTGTTTTAAGTCATGCTTAGTAGGCAGTTGGTGGCTCCAGAGGTGTTTATGTATACAGACGTGGGGGGGGGGGGGGGGCTGACGTCAGCGGGAGAGAGGGGCAAGTCCATAAGGCGACAGCAGAGCTTCTTTCATGCATCTCTTCAGGAAATCCCCCCCCCCCCCCACCCCTCAGGACAAAATAGGAAATATATAATTTATATAGCAAATATATACTTTAACCAGTGTCCGCCCAACTCCCGAAAAATTAAGTACCTCCTCCCTAAAGTTTCAAGTGCCCCCTTCATTTCCCCCAGTGGCGTAGCTACCGTAAAGCTAGCGTAAGCAAGGCTTAGGGGCCCAAGGCAAATAGGGGCCCTTTTTCGAAAGTTTGAGGGGGGGGGGGGTGCAAATCGAAAGTCTGACGGGGGGGGGGGGGGGGGTTGCAAATCGAAAGTTTGTCCCCGGTCGACGGGAAGGGTCGCTACGCCTCTGAGGGGCCCACTAACACTATTTGCATAGGGGCCCAAAAATCCCATCTACGCCACTGATTTCCCCGGAGAAAATGTCTGAAAGAAACACTGGGCGCTAGGGTCTAAGAAGCAGATTTTCAACGTTAAAACATGTCGATGTTTTTAATGTTCAGATATCTGCGTGGGAAAATGATCATCATGGAATTAGTTGAAATATGACTCACTATACCAGTGCTATCGATATTGTGTCGTGCATCTACTGAAATACTGTGCCGGACACTTTGATAAACGACTACTTTAATCCTAGATTACGTTAATCTGTTTGCTGATGTCAAATACAGATCCCGCCCCAACGCTGACCCCAATCTTCAGTTGACCACTGTGCTATTCCGACCCTCTTGTATGCTGAACCCTCTCCAATGGTGATCCCTATTCTATGCTGACTGCAAGGCTATGTTGACCCTTATTAAATACAGATCCCTGTCTTACGCCGACCCCTGTATTGCGGTGACCCCTGTATTGCGGTGACCCCTGTATGGCGGTGACCCCTGTATTGCGTTGACCCCTAGCCTAGACTGAAGCTCACAGCGTCACGTAGACTACTGACACAACTACATGATCTGTCATTCTAGCACGCGGGGTATGACGTAACACCAGCGGTCACTCTCTAATCCGACTGGTCATCGCCTGAGGGGGTTAGGCTGGTCACGGTAGAAAGAGACAATCGTAATCCCGTCACGGTTGACTGGTCACGTGATATTCCTCGCACTTCAAACGCCCCAGCAAGTGGTCATGTTGGCTTACGCTCTCTTCTGCTGGCGCCCGCCCTACACGGATGACGTCACGACACAGACACATACATCACACCAGTGGCCCACTACAGCTGGCATGTATTCAGGCTGGTGACGTAGTGGGTAACTTATGCTGGTCAGCTTGTGACCAGTGGTCAGTAAAGTGATGTAGGCACCCGGTCTATACAATTCAATTAGCTACCGATCATTTGTAATTATTCAACTCGATCTACCATTGGTTACTGTAAAACTTCGATTTTTACGTAGCTCTTGTGTTTCCGTATATCTTCAAATAAAATTGCCGCCTTGTTACAGTAAAGCCTACATTAGTTTAATATTCGGAAACACCAGGCCATTATCCAGCATTACCCACGGTCCTCTTACCGCCACCCACGGGCTTATGCAGTGTTGTTGGTAGCGTTAAGCGGCTTATTCAAATATTGATTGATTCATGCTTACATGCAAGGTTTATACCATGTGCATGCGAAGTTTAGATTAGGCCTAGCGCGGCCTAGTCCAGAAATAGTGTATTATGTGGATCATGGATAAACTTCATGTAACATCCACAAGCCCAGAGATTTATGATGTCCTGTAATGTTTTTCCTAACGCGGTTACAAAATACAATAACCCCTGTGACTTTATAGTCACTAGGGGCTTTGGTTAAATTCTAGTCGACCCCCCCCCCCCCCCCCCCCACTTCTGTTAAAACCGCCCCTGTAAACCAGAGATAAATCCCAAATCTGGACGTCTCGTACTTTTCTACCAAATGAGCAAATCTAACTGTCTTTACTCCCACTGCTAACGTTAAGCCAAGCCCTAACTTCAGCCCACTGCCCCACCACTGGTGTAGACTGACATTTGATGACTTAAACCAACACACGTCCGATGTCTAATGTGCCTGTGTAGTTTTTAAAAAAGTCATTGCAAGAATATGCATAACCAACCAACTAATTAGCCACAGTAGTAGATCAAATTACATGGCATTCTATGCAGACTCAATGCAGAGATTTGGAGATGACGTTGAAGCAGACGCAAGTCCAGCTAGCTAGGGTTACACATCTGTCGACATACAACCCCCACCTGTCAGAAGGCATGAGGTTGCTAGGCAGCAACGCCATTGCCCGACATTTCCAATCATCCTCCCGCCGTACGACCGAACGCACGCAAAGCGTGTAGCCTCGCTTTGGCTGAACAAGAAGGCCGGTGTGTTCGTGCACACATCAACTTTAACCTTCACCTCCAGGCCACATCTGCAGCCTTATCAATGCACCGTTGGTGTATTTTATTGCAATGAATTTTACAGTTTATGTTTTCATCATGTATATTAATTATATGCCTCCCTTTTATGTAAATTGTTAGAAATTCTAGCAAAAATTAAGCCCGCATTCCCCGTTGTCCTAGTTTTTTTTAAAATGGTGGGTCGAGAAGGCGGGGCCTACTTGCACTTGTGTTCGCGTCCATCAACAACTGGCTTGCCGCGTGATGATTGATCCAATTAACAGAGAAAAGAGATTAAGTAGGCGGGGCTAGTTTCAGCAGTAATAGTCCGTTTTCGCAAAAGTAAAAAGGCGAAACAGTTTTTCGTATCGCTGAAGTGACAACAGCAAGCTGGGAATAATATTTTTAGGCCCTACATGATGACAGGGAAGAAAAATGGGACGCTAAAAGATTTTTGTTTTTTTTATTTTAAAAAGGCCTGGCTGTCGTCTCAGCATTTTCACTCAGTTATACAACAAAGAGAAGTGCGAATTTTGGAGTAAAAATAGTTTAATTTTTCTCTCCATCAGCCCTCCAAAATTGTAATTTGGTACTTAGTTTAGTGTTGTGGTATGAGTCAGAAGCGTTGTTAGGATATTTGTTGTGCATCCATTTTTTTATGCTCCCCCCCCCCCCCCTAATGAATGCAGATATCTTTCTGCTTCATCATTTGATTTTAGAACCTCAGTACGTAGTATAATTGTACTAGCTGAATGTTTTCGTGGCACGGTATTGTGATTTTTTAAATGTTATTTTACATAAGGGAGGCCTTTTGTAGGCAGGGCCGGCACTGCCTATAAGGCGAACTAGGCGGCCGCCTAGGGCGCTATCCATAGAGGGTGCAAAAATGTGTAATCTCGATTAGTAAAAAGTACATAATTAGGGCCTAATATTTTTTATTATATTATAAAAACTTTAGACAGGGTAATATACAAAGGCGTAGCGATCTATTTAGGTGCCCAGGACGAACTATCAATTTTGCGCCCCTTCTTTAAATAAGGCCTATATAGCTTTTCGCGTTGGGGAAAATGCGCCCCCAACCTCCCTCACTAAGAAAGGTCGGGGCGCTTTTTACCAGCCACTATGCCTTTTTATTTTGATGTAACACAATTAATATAGCAAACAATTAAATAAGCCCGTAATGCCAAGTAGCAGTTAAAATTCTTCATTTCGACTGCGTATAATTCAGTAATGAGCTTTTTATATTTTAATATCTACCTCGTTTGGCGCCCCCTTTCGGGCGGCGCCTGTGCAAATTCGGTTTTTAAACAGGGCTAAGTCTTGTTTTCGCTCACTTTTAATTAGAAATCTCGTTAGCCAGGGAGAGATTTAGATTTTCAAAGTACATTAATTGTTGGCACCACAAGATCCTAAACAGAATTTTAAAACAATATTCTAATACATGCACACACACACACACACACACATATATAATTATAATTATAATTATAATTATAATTATAATTATAATTATAATTATAATTATAATTATAATTATAATTATAATTATAATTATAATTATAATTATAATTATAATTATAATTATAATTATAATTATAATTATAATTATAATTTTAATTATAATTATAATTATAATTATAATTATAATTATAATTATAATTATAATTATAATTATATATATATATATATATATATATATTTATATATATATATATATATATATATATATATATATATATATATATATATATATATATATATATATATATATATATATATATATATATATTGTTACGACCCGAACTACCCAGACCTTTCGATCTAGGAGGGGAGGTAGACAAGAACACACGTTAAAACTAATGAACACCTTTAATACTTGCTCAAGTTTAATTCTTACATCAAAGATACAACATGTAAAAGTAACCGCCACCAAAATACAACACGAAAATCCTACCACCTAGCCTTATCTAAACTATATACAACTACACGTCCTAACTGGTGTGCTGCTATGCCCTGACTGACTGGTCTCACCAATCGCCCTCCTAATATTCTCCAGTCGTCCCTGACTAGTGTGGGAACCTAGTTAATCGAGCCTGACCCCCAGGTCAGGTCAAGTCAGGACATGACCGTACCCACGGGTCCGTCCGTCCAGAAAAGCTTTCCCAGCCATAAATCACGGCCTGTTGGTCGTTACCAGCCGAGTCCCCAAGACACCAGGTATGCGCCGCCCACAGAGTAAAAACCCAATCCGCGTGGTGGCCGAAACGACCCAAAGATTCCCACGGCCAGCACTGGTCAGCCTCTGACCACCGCCAGGTTGATGGATGAGCGTGGGGTCGCTACCCCAACATACGGGTCAGCCCAGGACAAACCCCAAGTAGTCGTAACACCCCCTCCCTTCGAGAAATTTATTCACCGCATGGGGAATTAATTGAACATCACCTAGACCACCACCCCCCGTCTCACAATACCTCAAAAGTAGGGTTACAAAATGTCAAGATCACACACCAGACTAAATTAATTAAAACATCACCATAATTAACAGGGGCGAAAAAAGTGGTGATTTTAGTCACACCAACAGGTTTTGCGAAACAATGACATCAAACATCGACTCAGGTTTTACAACAAGAAAACATGGCATCCACACATTTAAAAATACATTTTAGAAAAAGACAAAAATAGAAGAAACTACTGTTATCCTTAACATAATCCTACTGAAAAGTTATCCCCGAGATAACATATCCGCCACAATGTTATCTTTCCCTTTAATGTGTTTGATTTCTAAATTAAAATTTTGTAGGTACAGACACCAGCGGAGCAGTCGCTGGTTCTTCAACCCGAGTTTGTTTACGAAAGTTAGTGGGTTATGGTCTGTATACACTACTAAAGGGGAGGAACTCACGTATACATCAAAATGTTGCAGTGACAGCACTAACCCTAGGGCTTCTTTTTCAATAGTTGAATAATTTCTTTGATGAGCATTTAATTTTTTTGAAAAATACCCGACTGGGTGTTCTACGCCTTCATTATCTTCTTGCATGAGGACAGACCCAACGCCACAATCGCTAGCGTCAACTGCCAGTTTAAAGGGCTTGCCAAAGTTTGGCGCCATTAGGACAGGTGAATTTGACAATATGCATTTAATCTCCTGGAATGATTGTTCACACTCCACATTCCACTCGAACTTTATGTTCTTTCTGAGTAGATTGGTGAGTGGCTCGGCAATGGTGGAGAGATTTTTACAAAATTTTCTGTAATACCCCGCCATTCCCAGAAACCTCCTCAACTGTTTTCTGTCGGTGGGCGGGGGCAACCCAACAATAGCCTCCACCTTTGTCCCGACAGGTCTAACTTTCCCGTTCCCCACCTCATGCCCTAGATAGGTGAGGGTGGCATGACAAAATTCACTCTTCTGTAAATTTACAGTTAGGTTAGCCGAGGCTAACTTGGTAAACAATTGGTACAACTGGGTAATGTGTTCCTGAAAAGTTTGACTATAGATAACAACATCATCTATATACGCGTCACAATTATCTATCTCAGCAATTACTGAGTTGATCATGCGTTGGAAAGTGCTAGGGGCATTCTTCAAACCAAAGGGCATACGCTTGTACTGATAAAGGCCATCTGGGGTGACAAAGGCAGAAATTTCTTTCGCCTTTTGGGTCAGGGGTACCTGCCAGTATCCAGACAGAAGGTCCATTTTTGTTATGAACCTTGCCTGTCCAACTTTGTCAATTACATCATCTATACGGGGGAGGGGAAAGGAATCAGCCCTTGTTAAGGAATTAACCTTTCTAAAATCGGTACAAAACCGATAGGTCTTATCCCCTTTAGGGACGAGAAGACATGGGGCACTCCAGCTACTTTGACTGGGTTCAATTATGTCATTCTCCAGCATGTAGTTGACCTCATTTCTAATGAGTGCCAACTTTTCAGGGTTAACCCGATAAGGGTGTTGTTTAACCGGAGTAGCATTACCAACATCAATATCATGGCTAATTAAATTAGTTTCTCCAGGGACATCTGGAAACACATGAGAGAAATCAAAAATAAGATTGCCCATGATGGTTCGCTGATCTTCGGTCAAGTGAGACAGTTTATCATTGAGATTCGATAAAATCTCTGAGTTATGCAACTTTATGTGACCTGGCTCGTCTTGATCGATTTCATCGACCCCACCATGGTCCTCTTTTACAACAACATTCACCACCTCTGTTGTGGCGGCTGGGGGAGTCCTGCTATAAAATCTTTTAATAGAGTTGATATGGCACAACCTTTTTGTTTTCTTGCGACCAGGAGTGTTAATCATATAATTCACGTCACTAACTTTGGACTCTACTGTATATGGACCGAAAAACTTGGCCCTGAGTGGTTGGCCAGGGACAGGAAGAAACGCTAGGACCTGGTCGCCAGGTTGGAAGCTGCGAGCCTTAGTCTTTCGATCGAACTTATTCTTCATCGTTCTTTGAGCATGGGTTAAGTTAACCCTTGCCAACTCCCAGATAGCACTCAGTTTCTCTTTGAATTTTGAAATGTCAAAGTTCTGTGGCACCGCTTCACTGGAACTAGTCCACTTTTCTTTCAGTAACTTTAAAGGGCCGCGAACAGTGCGACCGAACACAAGTTCGTACGGTGAATATCCGAGGGAATCTTGGACTGCTTCTCGAGCTGCGAACAGGAGCAAGGGTACGCCCTCATCCCAATCAGCGTGGTTCACACAGTAGGTGCGCATCATAGTCTTTAGCGTTTGATGAAAACGCTCGAGCGCGCCCTGAGACTGAGGGTGGTACGCGGTACTCTTAACGTGGTTAATGCCAAATGAACACATGGCTTTCTGGAATTCCCTGCTGGTGAAGTTGGTGCCTTGGTCTGATTGTATCACCTGTGGGAAACCGAAGGTAGTGAAAAACTTGGTAAGAGCTTTTATAATGTTCTTGGCTTTAATATTCCTCAAAGGAATAGCTTCTGGGAACCTAGTAGAGGCACACATCATGGTGACTAGGTACTCGTTTCCGGCTTTTGTCTTAGGTAAAGGCCCTACACAGTCGATGAGAACTGTGGTGAAAGGCTCGCCAAAAGCTGGGATAGGACACAGTGGAGCTTCAGGGATAACCTGATTAGGTTTACCGACAAGTTGGCAAACTTCACATGTCTTACAATACTCCGTTACTTCTCTCTTCATTCCCGGCCAGAAGAAATGTTCTCTAAGTCTTGTCAATGTCTTTCTTACCCCTAGATGACCCGACAGGGGTGAGTCGTGGGCAATGTACATCAGGTCAGGCCGATATATTCTGGGTACCACGACTTGATTGCGGTCATGCCCGGCAACCTCACCAGAGGCGTTGTCTGGGCGATATCGTCGGTAGAGGATGTGATCATGCTGGTAGAAACAGTTCCCCTGTCTCTCGGCCTCAGCTTGAGGTAAGGCCTCGTTTTTCAGTTCAGTTATTTCCGAATCGTTCTGTTGCGCCTGCACGAAATCGTCAAATGAGACTCTCAAGGGAGAGAGAGTGTCACGGATTTGATCACGAGGGAGAGAGAGATCAGTGACTCTATCGAAGAAGGTTGAACTTAAATTCACTGCCTCATCCTCGCTCGTCACTTCCAGCGGTGACTCTCTTTTCTTAGCTCCCGCACGAGTTAACACACATGAAGGGTACTGGCTGTTGGTGTTATCGCTGGTGGACTGGGTGAGCGGATGTTCACCATAAAAACAATCTGGAAACACCTTGTGTCCCGCAAGATCATTCCCCAGGAGTAATCCAATCCCTGGCAGGGGTAAGTGCGGCCTCACTCCAACAACGACATCACCTGTAACTAGACCTGAGTCTAGCCGTATGGTGTGGAGAGGGGCGCTCACTTGGTTTGACTCGATGCCCTGTAGGATAGCGTTGTCACCAGTAAACGAATTACCAGCAAGGATTCCCTCCCGTAGCAAGGTCAAGGAGGCACCGGTGTCGCGAAGAATTTTTATGGGTCGTGGAGGCGATGCATCTCCGGGTATTGACACATACCCGTCGAAGATGAAAGGCTGGAACCTCTGCAATGTTTCGACTGATATTGCCTCGCGGCTTGTGATACCATCACCGGCCACACCAACATGAGCATTCACAGCTTTGTGGATGGGCTTAGGGGCAGGCTCGACGCTTGTCATTTCTTGAGTGTCCTCTGGGTTTGGGATGCACCCCTCAGAATTGGGCAGATCTACCGGCTGGCTAATTTGTTCAATACAGCCATAACCTCGGGTGGTATCTAGATCCCGATCCAGGTGATCCCTCGATTGTTGGAGACAAGATGTTGGGTACACCCTATTATCCTTCATGCGTTTACTGCATTGTCTAGCCAAATGCCCTTTTGCTTGGCAGTAGTAGCAGATAACATCAACTTCATGTGATTCAGATTTGACTGGCTGCTGCACTGAAGATTGGCCTGGGAAGTTGCCTGCTCTAGATTTGACTGGCTGCTGGACTGAAGATTGGCCTGGGAAGTTGCCTGCTCTACCCAGGGCTGGTCTATGAGAACCTTTCTGTATTGGTGTCTCATAGTAATCCCTGTGGTTCAGCGTGTAGTTATCAGCCATCTCGGCCGCCTGACGAGTCGACTTGACCCCGTTGTCTTGCAGCTGAACTCGTATTCTACCTGGAAGGCAGTTTTTGAACTCTTCGAGTAGGAATAAGGAGCAAACGTCTTCAAAGGTAGTTACATTTTCAGCAGTCAACCACCTGTATAGAAGCTTTTCTTTGTTGTAGAGGAACTCAACGTGAGTTTCCCCTGGAGCTTTCTTTAGGCTCCTAAACTGGCTTCTGTAAGCTTCTGGTGTCAGTTCGTAAGCTCTCAGTATAGCTTCTTTAACAAGCTGGTAGTTGGACTGAATGTCAGGGCTAAGGGATGTAAAAACATCCGCAGCTTTTCCAGTTAACACAGGACTAAGTAGTGTAGTATATTTGTCTAAGGGCCAATCATAACTCCTACCTGCGAACTCGAATGATTTGAAAAACCTAACTAAATCCTCTTCACTAAACTTCGGAACACTAGACTGTAAGGAAGTGAGTTTTATAGGAGGAGATGTAGAGGCGAAAGATTGCAGCTCTAATTCCCTAAGCCTAATTTCCTTTTCGGAAGCTCTCTTTTCCCTCTCCATTTTCTCTTTACTCTCTATCTCAAGTTTCTTTAATTTAACAGCTTCAGAGGTAGGATCACTCTGTTCAATGGTGTCCAGACACTCCTCTTCTAACAACCCAAGGTTCACTAGCTCTACCACAATCTCGTCACGCACTGCCCGATTTTTAGATGAAGCTTTAAAAGACATATTTAACTTGCGCACGATGGCCACTAATTCTACGCGTTTACAATTATCTAACACCTCCAATGTTGGACGCTCTAAAAAATTCATTATATCCATTGTTAAGGTTAAACGGTGGCGGTTAGCTAAAAAAACAAAACTAAATGGCTTACTCTCACAGCTACAAGTACAATTAAAACACTAAAAGTAGGGCTATCACCTTTGACACTTCAAATAGGTAGACACCAGCTATACTGGGCCAACCAAACTAAGATATCCAGCTACACTGGATTACAAACGATTTACTCACGTATACTGGGAATTGACCCTCCAGCTATACTGAGCAAACCAAACAAAAATTACGAATTTATTCACGTACCTGGGAATGACCCTCCAGCTGTACTGAACAAACCCGTACACTCCAGTTTAACTGGACCACACAAAAAACATTCAAGTATACTGGGCATTAATCCCTCCAGCTATACTGAATAAAAATAAAGATTCCAGCTCTACTGGACCAACATAAAAATCAAGAAAAATAAACTCAGTGTCAATACAAAGGTGATAAGCTCGCTACTTACTCAATGTTTGGAAAACTCTCCTGATTCCGTGAACAACTTTATTGTCACTACTTCTAAAACTTAAAACTAAAACACAAGCTCGTGAGCCCCCAACTGAAAATGGCATCGAAAAGAAACTATTCAACTCGTTGTCTGTCCAATCCCGGACGAGCCCCCAATTGTTACGACCCGAACTACCCAGACCTTTCGATCTAGGAGGGGAGGTAGACAAGAACACACGTTAAAACTAATGAACACCTTTAATACTTGCTCAAGTTTAATTCTTACATCAAAGATACAACATGTAAAAGTAACCGCCACCAAAATACAACACGAAAATCCTACTACCTAGCCTTATCTAAACTATATACAACTACACGTCCTAACTGGTGTGCTGCTATGCCCTGACTGACTGGTCTCACCAATCGCCCTCCTAATATTCTCCAGTCGTCCCTGACTAGTGTGGGAACCTAGTTAATCGAGCCTGACCCCCAGGTCAGGTCAAGTCAGGACATGACCGTACCCACGGGTCCGTCCGTCCAGAAAAGCTTTCCCAGCCATAAATCACGGCCTGTTGGTCGTTACCAGCCGAGTCCCCAAGACACCAGGTATGCGCCGCCCACAGAGTAAAAACCCAATCCGCGTGGTGGCCGAAACGACCCAAAGATTCCCACGGCCAGCACTGGTCAGCCTCTGACCACCGCCAGGTTGATGGATGAGCGTGGGGTCGCTACCCCAACATACGGGTCAGCCCAGGACAAACCCCAAGTAGTCGTAACAATATATATATATATATATATATACATGTGTATGTATGTATGTATAATATGGGTAGGGGGGGGGGGGTCGAAAAAGATGTGCTGGGGGGGGGGGGGCGTTTTCATAAGTTTTGCCTATGGTGCTAAATAACCTGGCGCCGGCACTGTTTGTAGGCCTTTGTTTTGGATATAAAAATAATCGCAATTCTCCAGAATGGAAATTGCGCTAAAAATAGTGTAAGCTCCAACCAACAGATTTGAGCTAAACCCATCATCTAACAAAGCTATGTTATACCCTATCATCTAACAAATTTATGTTAAACCCAATCATATAACAATTCTGTGACAAACTTGTATTAAATACGATCCTCTAATTAATTTCGTGTTAAACCCTATCTTCTAATTCATTTTGTGTTAAACCCTATCTTCTAATTCATTTTGTGTTAAACCCTATCTTCTAACTAATATTGTGTTAAACCATATCCTCTAAATAATCGTATGTTAACCCTATGTTCTAACTAATATTGTGTTAAACCCTATTCTCTAACTAATATTGTGTTAAACCCTATCCTCTAACTAATTTTGTGTTAAACCTTATCCTCTAACTAATTTTGTGTTAAACCCTATCCTCTAACTAATATTGTGTTAAACCCTATCCTCTAACTAATTTTGTGTTAAACCCTATCATCTAACTAATTTTGTGTTAAACCCTATCATCTAACTAATTTTGTGCTAAACCCTATCATCTAACTAATTTTGTGTTAAACCCTATCATCTAACTAATTTTGTGTTAAACCCTATCATCTAACTAATTTTGTGTTAAACCCTATCATCTAACTAATTTTGTGTTAAACCCTATCCTCTAACTAATTTTGTTTTTTGTCACTCGATCACTCTGTCACAGAGTGTGACGGGGGGGGGGGGGGGGGTGGCGGGGCGTGGGTCAAGTTCTTTACTAAATCTAACCGATACTGTCCTGTTTAAAAAAAATCATGATTACTGCTAACCCTAACCCTGAAAGTTATGTCTAAACATCTGATACTAGTGCCTCGAGTTGGTAAACGAGATTAAAATTGTAACCCGTTAGGATTAGATGAACAAGATCAGATTAATAACGTCTAACAAATTGTTGTGCTTGGTAAAAAAAAAAAAGGTATTTTTAAAAAGTAGTTTTTTAAAACCCAATTTGTTTCTAAATCTGATATTAAGTAAGTAGGCCTACTGCAACAAAAGCACTTACTATTTCGCAGCGGCGTATCGAGGTCGGGTGTCACCCGGTGCGGCTCTTGATGGTGTCACCCCCCAGGGGCGTAGCGACCCTTCCCAGGGACAAATTTTCGATTTGCACCCCCCCCCCCTCAAACTTTCGATTTACACCCCCCCATCAAACTTTCGATTTGCACCTCCACACCCCTCAAACTTGCACCTCTTAAAAGACCTCCTTTAACTATTTAACACTCGGATTAATCACTTAATTAAGTGGAATTATCATTTTTCTCTATATATTTTGCTATTTTTTGCCTTGGTGTCACCCCCCTAAATGGTGTCACCCGGTGCGGTCCGCACCCCCCCCCCCTCGCTACGCCTCTGCTATTTTGTAAAGTAATCTTGTTGTAAGTTAAATTCTACATTGTGTTGTACGTATATAAAATAATATTTTAAAAAAAACTATATTCATGAGTACTACTCTTCTTTTCCAATGAAGACCAAACATGTACCGAAATACTCTAACCCAAATTTATAAAACTGGTGATTCACAAAGGTAATTAATTAGTTCCCACACAGACCGAGCAATGACCTGTCCATTTAATGCCAGATCGGATTAATTAGTGCCGAGTCTCTCTCTCCCCCCACCCCCCCCCCCCCCCCCACCCCTCTACCCCAGCCACAAACCTCAATGTTTAATCTGTAATTAGCGCTAATGATCTCCACACTAAAGTCGTGTTTGTTGGACAAGTACCCCCCCCCCCCCTCTGCCCACCTGATCTAGGTACACACAGGACATTGGTCAGCTCAGGTGTAGCAGACGATCGATTGGGTCAGCTCAGGTGTAGCAGACGATCGATTGGTCGTAGCGCGCTTGTCCTCACGTCTGCTATTGGTGTGTGGACATTGCTGACACCGTTTGACACCGTTTACTCGCAGGTTTTACGCAGGTAAGTCACCCTGTCCTTCGTATATAGGGAGCTGTTATCTATATTGTATCAAACGGACAATTTACAAATGGAGGAACACATAAGAAGGCTACTAACTAAAAATTTAAATTATCGTGAATTTAGTCATTAACCTTAAATGTGTGTAGTTAATATTTTAACTGTTGTAGTTGTGTGAATAAATTGTTGTAGTTACTATTTTAATTGTTGTAGATGTATGTATATATGTGTGTAGCCAATATTTTAAATATTGCGTTTATATATGTGTGTAGCTTATCTTTTAAATGTTGTGTGTATACAGAGGTAGACTGGCTGTTCCGAGAGATTTGGGTGGCTGAGGGGTGGGGGAAAAAAGCGGCCTATCGACTTTTCATGCATTTTTTCCCCACCATAGACTGAAGACACAAACACGGATCACTTCACAAATGGCCATTCACAAGAATAACAAAACGACACATCGGATGGATCAACTAAATAAACACATTAAAAAAATAATCAAAACCCTGATATACCCATTACAGCAACGATACTGGCGGCCTACCTGGATTTTTTCCCGGTGTCCTGTCAGTCTAGTCCACCCCTGTATGTAGACCTAGATTTACGTGTGTGTTGTGTGTAGCTCATACTTTAATTCAATGTTATGTTATATTTGTCTATATTGAAGGCGTCCAAAAGCAGAAATCATTTCATATATTTTAATATTAAATGGAATATTTTTTCTATATTACCCCGGTGGGATATGGACGTGGAAGTGTGGGGAAGGAAAGTGCCCCCCCCCCCCTCCCACCAACAGAGTTACTTAAAAGTGTTGAACAATTAAATTTTAAATGTTTCTATGAATGTCTATTAGTGTTTAATTTAAATAACAAAATAGCTCAATCAACACATAATTCATGTTAAATAATAATTAATTATATTCAAATTTGAATCAAAAGCCTACATCAAATTATATAACCCGCTTATTTTAAAATGTGTAATTTTGATAAAATCAAGTTTTTTATTTGACTTCCTGCAATTGGGCTTGTAAGTTGTTAAAGTAGCTTACCAAGTTCTCGCTCCGGTAGTTGCCAGCTGGCGTTTTTTTGTTTTTTCAAACCAAATGTGAATATTTTTTTTTTTTTTTTTTTAAGTTATGAAATCTACTTTCGTTTTTGGAATAAAAAAAAACTCCGACAATAAGTTGTTTTAAGTAAATTAAGTTTAAAATAACACACACACACAAATATATTATATTTTATATAGATCTAGAATACAACCTGTATAATAATAATACATCTATAATCTATATAAAATATGATATTTATAGGCCTAAAAGATTTCAATCGTAAATCTGAAATCAAGCCTAATTTAATTAATAAATATATATAGCCTAGATCTAGTCTAGATTTCTAGATCTAGAATTCTATATCTAGATCTATGACTTAAAAAAAACCCTCTTGAAAATTCCGACTTAGACAATAACATACGACATACAGGATTTATTTTTAATTTATAGACTCAAGAGTAGTCTAGAGATCTAGATCTAGTTTCTTTTATTTTACAGTGTAGTTGAGTGGAATTAATTACTAAATTACTAAATAGGCTATTTACTTTAAGACAGGTAGACTAGAATATGTTCAATATCAATTTATAGGCCTATATAGAATCTAGATTATTCTAGATCTAGCGAAGTTTAGTGTAGTCTTGTTGTAGAACTTAAGAACTAAATCTAGAGTGTAGGCAACTGTAGTAATTTAGATCTAGAATCTAGTACTGTGTGACGTCATTTTAGGGGGTGGGGATCTGGCTTTTTGTGACGATGTGTAGGGGGAGGGGGGGGGGGGAGGTAAAAATCGTCAAAAAAATGCGTGACGTCATTTATAGATGACCCCCATGGAGAAGATCCACACAGAAACAGTTTAAGGAAATGGGCCTAACATTCAAACAGGTAGAGGTACCAACATGATTTTAGAGATTATGTAGATATACATATATATATATATATATATATATATATATATATATATATATATATATATATAGGGGGAGGGGTAGAGAGAGAGAGGGTTCATCTGTAAATTGCATCACACATTTTATGATGATTTTTACCTCCCCTTCATAAAGGAGGGCAGTAAAAAGAAGAATGTATGATAGCTGGGTAATCCTAATTTATATAATCAGATTGTGGTAAATAAAAGTCAACATATCTAGCCTAACAAAATGCCATGAATTTAAAATATATATTATGATTTAGAGAAAGTTTGGTGAAATGGAAATATCTGCAAATTTGATTTATTGATGATGTGTAACTTGTTTATATTATTCCTTTGGAGCTGATATTAATAAAAAGTTAATGAAATTATAGAGTTTTATCCAATTGATGTTTCTAAAGCCTTGCATGAACTTAATTTAAATATATTTAGCTGCCCAGGCAAAGAACCCAATGAATTTTCCAGAATTGGCTTGTCGTTTGACCGATGGTAACAAAGAGAATCACCCAGGATCTTCGCTGATAAGAAAATCTGAAGACATACCTTATTCTTCTATATCTAAATGTGATTTGTCTAATGAAAATATTTATTCAGTGACAATTGCTAAAGATATTTTACCATTATTTCAAACATCATCTTCTGAAATGTTGTTTTCTATCTCTAAACCTTCCACAATTTCTTCAAGTTTCAAGAGATATTTTAACATCATTGCCTACTTCCCACAGTTATGTTCAAAATTTGCAATTTTCTGAGAAACAAAGTAATAATAAATTTGTACCCAGTGTTTTAATTTCAGCTCCATTAAAATTTAATAAACCAATCAATTTCAAAATTAAATGTTTCTTATCCCATATGAAAGTAGTCTGTTTTATTTAAGAAAAATCACCTTTAAAAAAATTTAATGTTTGAATGTCAATAAATTGTTGACATGGACTGGTTTGCGGGTAAGCTTTTATACTTAGTGTACAATAAAGATTCAGTTTTGATGTCAATATAGTTGCTTCTGAAAGAATCAAACTATAAACAATAGCATTTATATTAATATCTCAATGGCAGTTCAGTATACTTTCATCATTGTTTTCAAATAACAAAACAGAACTACAGTTTTAAAATTGAAAAAAAAAATGAAAATAATTTCATAAATGGATGGTTTTTTAATTACTTAAAACAGAAGATGCATCAATACAGCATTACAATGTATATGATTAATATTTCTTTTCATGGACAATCATCATTTAAATTCTTCATTAAAAGTTAAATTCAGCTTCCTTGTGTCTAAAAATCCACATCCATGCTGTTCCATTTACCTAGAAATTAAATAAATAATATTTTTAACAACTTTCTGTAATATGAAAAAATTAATCATTGATTAAAACAGACAGCCAATATAGCAGTTGAATTAAAATTCACCTGTTTCTGTGACATTTGCATGTAAAATTAGAGTGTTCAGAGGTATATACCCAGCCACCTTTAATTTCCCTATCTTGAGCCAGGTACTCATGAGAGCTGGTACTCATGAGACTTAGGACATCATACCAGGACTAAAACCAGGGATCTGAACTCTTATCTTTTAAGATAGAAATGTGAAAGCTAATGTCTGACAGTCCCACTATCAAGCCATACATATTAATACTTACAGTATATAATCTTAGTAGCAACATATTCTGTAAGAATTAGAACACTGAATCGATTTCAAACTTGGGCTTAAGCTGAAAAATGGCTTATTATTAAAAAAAAATTCAGCTCACCTTTAGTTCAAGATCAGCACCAATAGCCACAGTAAAGTGTGAGAAAATTGCTTGCCAAGTACCTAGGGAATTTAAATATAATAAATTATTAAGTTTATCCATATATTATATTAAAATAATTATTTAACTAATATGAGATATTTATATATATAGGCCTATATATATTTATATTTATAAAAGGTTTAATTTATTGTAAAGGTTCAGTTTTCTATCTACTTAGCTTGTCTTAAAAACTAAAATATCTGGTTTACAGTTAACCATATCTTAACTATTACAAAACTATTAGTTTCATTTTCATTACTTGTAACTAAAAATTGTAGACAATAGATCTAAAACTTAATTCTATTAACAGCTAACTGTAACCATACTGACTCTGACCAATTTATTAATTTTTGTACCCTGTAATTCATTAATAATTAGGCTTATACTAAAAGGCCGAAAGTTATCAATTGTAGATTTTATAGTCCCTGGTCTAGACTAACAAGACTAGCCTACAAGTCTAATAGTACTAATACACATGATCTAGTTTATAAGTTTACTACTAGGCAACTTGCTAGAAGACTAGAATCTAGTACTTAACCAAACTTTAACTTGCTAAAAATAAAAGGGCCTAATACAATAATAGATGGCCTAGTAATACTTATTTTTTACTGTGCTACTTACACTGCTTTTGGTACTATTACTATGACTAACTAACTACTAACTAAACTCTATTGTAGCTTGATGGAGATCTATCATCTTGCTCTTCTAGTAGTCTACACTACTTACTACTTAGAAAAGTAGTAGCACTACTGTAACAATTTCAAACTAAATTTAATCTATATATTACTAGATCTACTCATTGCAACACTGTAGTCTGATAAGTCTGTAAGCCCTAAATGTATCTAGACCTAGATTCTAGTCTAATTTAGTTTCAGTCTAGTTATTAGTACCTACACTCTACAATAGTCTACAGTACTCTACACTACACTCTACTACTACTCTAATCACTCTACTGGCTACTGATCTAGATCTAGTAAATAGCTAGAGTAGATCTAGTCTAGATTCTAGATATAAAAAAATTAATTTAAAATTAAAAACAGGTTAGCCTTACTAGGCATTACTAGCTCTTACTAAACTTAACTAGGGTATGTTTTACCTAAACTAGATCTAATCTAGATCCTAGATCTAGATCTAGAATCTATCTGAGTATCTATCTAGATCTACTAGATTCTCTAGATCTAGATTTTAGATCTAGGGCCTACCATACTACCATCTGCAACTAGAATCTAGATCTATTCTACTATCTCTATCTAGATCTAGTAATACTATCTATCTAGCTATCTATCTACAAGCTACTTCTAATAACTAATATATAATAGGCCTACTTCTAAAATATTAAACAGTAATCACTGAGTAATCAGTACTAGAGTCTAGTTCAGTAATCTAGCTACATCTAGACTCTAGATCTAGGTCTATTAACATTAACATTGTTGTCTAAGTTCTAGATATCTAGATCTAATATCTAGATTTCTAGATCTAGAATCTAGATTCGATTAATAAGTAAGCAGTGTTTCTTCCAGACTTTTTTCTCCGGGGGGGGCACTTGAAATCTTCGGGGGGGCGGTAAACTTTCTTCGGGGGGGGCGGACACTGTTAAAAGTATATATTTTCTATATAAATTATATAAATTTCCTTTCGTTCGGGGGGGGGGGGGGGGCGGTAAGAATTTTTCGGGGGGCTTTGCCCCCCCCGAAGAGATGCTTGGAAGAAACTCTGTAAGTAAGTCGTAGGCTGAGTGAGACTAGATCTAGATCTAGATCTAGAAGTCATCCTCATTTTCCTGTTGTTTTAGTTTTTACCGTCATCCTTTTCTTAATATTTTTAATATTTTATCTCTAGATCACTAAAATACTAGATTCTAGATCTAGAATCTAGATCTAATATATTCTAATTCATGAACTTATACTCTTAGAACTAGATTAAAGCAATGTAGATCTTAGTAGGTAGATTCTAGAATCTAGATCTAGATCTAGATTCTAGATCTAGGTCTAGGTCTGGGAATCTTAAGTCTCGTAGCAAAGACTGAGTAGAGTCAGAGTACTGTCAGAGTAATGTCCCCTAGCCTTGGACAAACTATCAACAAAAGAAATAAAATCAATATACTTACCGCCACAAAACTTTTATATTAAAAAATGCATACACATGTGTTTGTTCCCATCCATATGAACAAAACAGCGTTGAAAGTTTTTACAGTTGTTGCATTTCTGGAACGTTTGATGATTTTGAAATCTTGAAGCGGGACCTACTAACAAATAGCCGCCATGTTTTTTGTTATCAATGGGAAACCCCGTTCACAACAATTGATTTAGTTCGAAAACTTTTATCTCTCCCTGGCTAACCAGACACGAATTAACGCGAGAAAGAACGATAAACTTACAAGTTCTATAAGCAAAACAATGACAGCCACTTCCGGTGTAATCTATAAATAACATGACTAGTGAGGTCAGAACATCTGTAGAGATGGGGAACATGGGACTAACTCACCTACCTATACAGGTTATATAGTGCACCAAGTCACGTGATATCGATCATGACGTAAGTGTATAGTTTCATATGTTTGTAGAGTAGAGACAGGACATTAATGAAGATAGTTGCGACTGTTGTGTATGGTACAGTAGTTCTAGAGCGGAAATCTAGATCTAGATTTTTTTCATTCTGTGTGTGGTGTACTGAGTACCAAGAGTAGCAATTTATATGAGGGGTCATCCATAAATGACGTCACGCTTTTTTGACGATTTTTACCTCCCCCCCCCCCCTCCCCTCCGTCACACGTCGTCACAAAAAGCCAGACCCCCCCCCCCCTTAAATGACGTCACACCTCAGCCTACAACCAAACTCAAAATTGCATTTGAATTTTTTTTTAAAACATCGATATTTTTCCAAAATCTTGTCTGACTCTGAAATTGAGGATTTTAATCAATTCCTATTACGATTTATTAAACAGTTTTCTAAAACGCGAAATAACGTCTAAAATTCGTTTTTTAACATTGCTTTTTACTTTCTCGTATATACGTAGTATAGAGAAAGTATTGTAATCGTGCAAAAAAAAAAATCGAGATTTTTACAAATCTCGACGTTTTACACCTCACTGATACGGAAAAACATAATTTTGCAATCTTGTCCGTATGTCTGTGTGTGTGTGTGTCTGTCTGTCTGTCTGTCTGTCCGTGTGTAAACACGATAACTTGAGTACCGTTACAGCTAGGTTGATGAAATTTCATATATAAGTATTTTATCAAAATCGTAGATCCGTATCAACTTTTGAGCGATTTCCGATAACCGGAAGTGGTACTTTTCCTACTTTGAATTTTTTAAAAGCCTATAACTTGAGTACTATTTCAGATAGATAAATGAAATTTCACATGTAAGTAAAAGATCTAATTCTCTACCTTCTGTTAAATTTTGAGTAATTTCCGTTGACAGGAAGTAGTAATTTACGCTACTTCCGATTTCTCAAAAAACTAATGTAAATTTTAAAAGTACTAATAATATTGCGCACTATTATACACACCTTTATTAGGCGTTCGCTTGGTGCGCAATTGTTTTTTACTGAGATTCTATTCTATTTTTAAAAGTTTTAGTATTTAAAATGGATTAAAAATCATAACTATATCCCCAGTTACCATCCCCTTGTTGTTTTATATAAGAATATTCGAGAAAGTTTAGGGGAGATCACTACCGGTTTATTTATAATGCAAAAGTGTGACGTCGAACCATCTGAACCCCCCCCCCTCCCCCCTATGAGTGTGACGTCATTTATGGACGACCCCTGAGATAACATGTAACATTGTTTATAAATTACCGTATCAATGTAGATGGAATAAAAATATAGAATGCATATAAAGTTTATAAAGTAAAAAGTAAAGTATAAACATAGATGAGACAACATGCATACATCGTTTATTATACAAAGTACTGTATAATTTGTATAATATAGATGGAATAACAGGCATACGTAGTTTATAAATATAAAGTATTGTATAAATATAGATGGCATTATAAGCATATGTGGCTTATAAAGTACCGCATAAATAAACATAGTTGGATTAACAAGCATAAGTAATTTAAGAAGTACAAAATACCGGATAAATATAGATAGGAAGGAATGAACTGCGGCAAAGCTAAAGATCCTCTCAATATTTTATTTTTATAAAAAACAAAAATATTACAAATTTTGATTTGCATGCAGTTTTATACCACGTTTCTATTTGATGTTTATTATTAGATAGATAAGTAATTTTTAAAAAGAGGCATTTTAATTAATTTTTTTTTATTTAACTGTAGTGAGGAGAAAAAAAAATCGACATATAAATCAGTTCTTAATTTCAACTAATCTACCAGAGGGTTCGAACTCGAGACATTACTTTTAGCAACCATGAGCGTAACCGGCTTGACCTCGCCAAACCACCCGGAATTAGTTTTAAAAAAAGTAAAAGAAGAAAGAAACAAAATTTCATTTTACTTAGGAATTTTAGAACGATCAAAACTTTAAACTAATATTACGAAAAAAGATGTTTATATTCTCATTTTTATTAGTGCAATTGAATGTTTAGATGCTGCACAAAAAAGAATATTCCAGATTTGATTTTTAAAAGTTGCAATATCATAAACACTCAAAATGACATATCAACAGAAACAGTCAAACCCACAGAAAATCACAAACCTGCACATCAACTCAACAGATGTTATGGCTAAAGATAAAGCTGACTTTTAAAATTTAAAAAAAAAAAAAAAAAACTACTTACAGCGTATACAAATGGTGCTTAAAACGTATTTTTTTTCCAAATGTTATACATTCAAATAAGATAACTGCACAAGAATAATAATGTTGCTTATTTAATAGCAGCGACGATATCGGTTTGTAGTGCATAGGACTGCAAACCCGAAAGTCTTGAGTTCGATTACCGGGTTCAAGTCTTTTGAAAGTCCCTGAGTTCACCCAGTTATCACGGGTACCTGACTCACGTTCAGGAAAGTAAAGGCGGCTGAGTGTAGTGCTAGCTACACTATTCCTTCATGTGCTGAAGTCACTGAAACAGGTGAACACTACTTCATCTACCCCATGGACCGCCAGAAACAAAGAGTGAGATTGGAAGACCATGTCGGCCCAGTCAGCGTTGGCGGACGGTTTATTACTGACCTACGCTTCGCTGGTTACATACATGCCATAGCAGGCAGTGAACGCGAGTTGACAGACTTAGTAGACCCATTGAACAAACACCGACAACAGCATGGAAATCAATGCCGACAAGATAAACGATCGTGTCCACCAACCCTTATGATATAGTGGCACACATACGTGTAAATAGCCAAAGATTGGGGGAGGCTATTCTTTCAAGTAATTTGACGCCATACTATCTGATGAAGGAATGAAGCAAGAAATACTTGCAAGATGTGCGCAAACTACAACAGCACTCAAAAATCAAGAAACATTCGGTGCAACAAAAATTCTTCTATTGGCACAAAAATTAAAATGGTCGTTTCTATTTTATTGTATGGATGCGAGGCATGGAGCATCAGCGCAGACATCCAGAGAATAATCCACATCCTGCAAATGAGATGGCTACACACAGTGGCGTAGCGAGGTCGGGTGCCACCCGGTGCGGCACTTAATGGTGTCACCCTCCAGAGGCGTAGCGACTCTTCCCTGGGATAAACTTCAATTTTCGATTTGCCCCCCCCCCACCCCCTCAATTTTTCTCTATATATTTTACTATTTTTTGCCTTGGTGTCACCCCCTAAATTGTGTCACCCGGTGCGGTCCGCACCCGCCCCCCCCCCCCCCCTCCCTCGCTACGCCTCTGTTTACCCAGACTCCTCGGGATCCCATACAGACGTCACAGAGCTGAAAGTCTGTGAAAGGATCACTAATACAATTGATCCATTTGAGAAAATGAAGCAGGTTTGGGCGTGTCACAAGAACCAACGGCCTATCCAAAATAAAAACACAGGGCACTGTGACAGGAGGGAGAAGGAGGGAGGGGGAAGGCAAAGACATGACTGGATGGATGACATCAAAGACATGACTGGATGGATGACATCAAAGGTTGGACTGGGTGGATGACATCAAAGGTTGGACTGGATGGATGACATCAAAGGTTGGACTGGATGGATAACGTCAAAGGTTGGACTGGGCTGCCTGTTACAGAACTATCCATATCAGCTAAGGACAGAGACAGATGTCGTAAAATGACAAGAAAAACATCTGTAGTGCCCAACAACCAAAAAAAAAAGTTGATGATAAACGAAGTGAAGAGAAAGATATAGAAACAAATCATCATTGTCAAGGATAAATAAGTTTATAACAATCAAGCAGATCGAATTAGTAGTACTTTTTTCCATTGCAAGCTAGATAAATGACGGTGGGTATGGGAGGGAGAGAGGGGGGGGGGGTATTGGAGGATGATTGACGGGGAAAGGGTGGTGAATGGACATGTATCACGTGATATCACAATTGTTACATCACTGGACTCAAATGTCAGGCTTGGTGGGGGAGGGGGGGGGGGGTATTTTGTCGAGGTATGTTTTGGCTTGGAGAAATAAAAATACCACTAAAACATGGACAATGTCCACCACTAAAACATGGAATATCCACCACTAAAACATGGACAATGTCCACCACTAAAACATGGACAATGTCCACCATTAACACATGGACAATATCCACCACTAAAACACGGACAATGTCCACCACTAAAACATGGACAATGTCCACCACTAAAACATAGACAATGTCCACCACTAAAACATGGACAATGTCCACCACTAAAACATGGACAATGTCCACCACTAAAACATGGACAGTGTCCACCACTAAAATACGGACAATGTCCACCACTAAAACACGGACAATGTCCATCACTAAAACATGGACAATGTCCACCACTAAAACACAATGTCCACCACTAAAACACAGACAATGTCCACCACTAAAACACAATGTCCACCACTAAAACATGGACAATGTCCACCACTAAAACACAATGTCCACCACTAAAACATGGACAATGTCCACCACTAAAACACAATGTCCACCACTAAAACACAGACAATGTCCACCACTAAAACACAATGTCCACCACTAAAACATGGACAATGTCCACCACTAAAACATGGACAATGTCCACCACTAAAACATGGACAATGTCCACCACTAAAACATGGACAATGTCCACCACTAAAACACAGACAATGTCCACCACTAAAACATGGACAATGTCCACCACTAAAACACGGACAATGTCCACCACTAAAACATGGACAATGTCCACCACTAAAACATGGACAATGTCCACCACTAAAACACAATGTCCACCACTAAAACATGGACAGTGTCCACCACTAAAACATGGACAATGTCCACCACTAAAACATGGACAATGTCCACCACTAAAACATGGACAATGTCCACCACTAAAACACAATGTCCACCACTAAAACATGGACAATGTCCACCACTAAAACATGTACAATGTCCACCACTAAAACATGGACAATGTCCACCACTAAAACACAATGTCCACCACTAAAACATGGACAATGTCCACCACTAAAACATGTACAATGTCCACCACTAAAACATGGACAATGTCCACCACTAAAACACAGACAATGTCCACCACTAAAACACGGACAATGTCTACCACTAAAACATGGACAATGTCCACCACTAAAACATGGACAATGTCCACCACTAAAACACGGACAATGTCCACCACTAAAACACAATGTCCACCACTAAAACATGGACAATGTCCACCACTAAAACATGGACAATGTCCACCACTAAAACATGGACAATGTCCACCACTAAAACATAGACAATGTCCACCACTAAAACATGGACAATGTCCACCACTAAAACATGGACAATGTCCACCACTAAAACATGGACAATGTCCACCACTAAAACACGGACAATGTCCACCACTAAAACACGGACAATGTCCATCACTAAAACATGGACAATGTCCACCACTAAAACATGGACAATGTCCACCACTAAAACATGGACAATGTCCACCACTAAAACACAGACAATGTCCACCACTAAAACATGGACAATGTCCACCACTAAAACACGGACAATGTCCACCACTAAAACATGGACAATGTCCACCACTAAAACATGGACAATGTCCATCACTAAAACATAGACAATGTCCACCACTTAAACACAATGTCCACCACTAAAACATGGACAATGTCCACCACTAAAACATGGACAATGTCCACCACTAAAACATGGACAATGTCCACCACTAAAACATGGACAATGTCCACCACTAAAACATGGACAATGTCCACCACTAAAACATGGACAATGTCCACCACTAAAACACAATGTCCACCACTAAAACATGGACAATGTCCATCACTAAAACATGGACAATGTCCACCACTAAAACATGGACAATGTCCACCACTAAAACACAATGTCCACCACTAAAACATGGACAATGTCCACCACTAAAACATGGACAATGTCCACCACTAAAACACAGACAATGTCCACCACTAAAACAAGGACAATGTCTACCACTAAAACATGGACAATGTCCACCACTAAAACATGGACAATGTCCACCACTAAAACACGGACAATGTCCACCACTAAAACACAATGTCCACCACTAAAACATGGACAATGTCCACCACTAAAACACGGACAATGTCCACCACTAAAACACAATGTCCACCACTAAAACACAGACAATGTCCACCACTAAAACATGGACAATGTCCACCACTAAAACACGGACAATGTCCACCACTAAAACATGGACAATGTCCACCACTAAAACATGGACAATGTCCACCACTAAAACATGGACAATGTCCACCACTAAAACACGGACAATGTCCACCACTAAAACACGGACAATGTCCACCACTAAAACATGGACAATGTCCACCACTAAAACACGGACAATGTCCACCACTAAAACACGGACAATGTCCATCACTAAAACATGGACAATGTCCACCACTAAAACATGGACAATGTCCACCACTAAAACATGGACAATGTCCACCACTAAAACACAGACAATGTCCACAACTAAAACATGGACAATGTCCACCACTAAAACACGGACAATGTCCACCACTAAAACATGGACAATGTCCACCACTAAAACATGGACAATGTCCATCACTAAAACATAGACAATGTCCACCACTAAAACACAATGTCCACCACTAAAACATGGACAATGTCCACCACTAAAACATGGACAATGTCCACCACTAAAACATGGACAATGTCCACCACTAAAACATGGACAATGTCCACCACTAAAACATGGACAATGTCCACCACTAAAACATGGACAATGTCCACCACTAAAACACAATGTCCACCACTAAAACATGGACAATGTCCATCACTAAAACATGGACAATGTCCACCACTAAAACATGGACAATGTCCACCACTAAAACACAATGTCCACCACTAAAACATGGACAATGTCCACCACTAAAACACGGACAATGTCCACCACTAAAACACAATGTCCACCACTAAAACATGGACAATGTCCACCACTAAAACATGGACAATGTCCACCACTAAAACACAATGTCCACCACTAAAACATGGACAATGTCCACCACTAAAACACAATGTCCACCACTAAAACATGGACAATGTCCACCACTAAAACACGGACAATGTCCACCACTAAAACACAATGTCCACCACTAAAACATGGACAATGTCCACCACTAAAACATGGACAATGTCCACCACTAAAACATAGACAATGTCCACCACTAAAACATGGACAATGTCCACCACTAAAACATGGACAATGTCCACCACTAAAACACGGACAATGTCCACCACTAAAACATGGACAATGTCCACCACTAAAACATGGACAATGTCCACCACTAAAACATGGACAATGTCCACCACTAAAACACGGACAATGTCCACCACTAAAACACAGACAATGTCCACCACTAAAACATGGACAATGTCCACCACTAAAACACGGACAATGTCCACCACTAAAACATGGACAATGTCCACCACTAAAACATGGACAATGTCCACCACTAAAACATGGACAATGTCCACCACTAAAACATGGACAATGTCCACCACTAAAACATAGACAATGTCCACCACTAAAACATGGACAATGTCCACCACTAAAACATGGACAATGTCCACCACTAAAACATGGACAATGTCCACCACTAAAACACGGACAATGTCCACCACTAAAACACGGACAATGTCCATCACTAAAACATGGACAATGTCCACCACTAAAACATGGACAATGTCCACCACTAAAACATGGACAATGTCCACCACTAAAACACAGACAATGTCCACCACTAAAACATGGACAATGTCCACCACTAAAACACGGACAATGTCCACCACTAAAACATGGACAATGTCCACCACTAAAACATGGACAATGTCCATCACTAAAACATAGACAATGTCCACCACTAAAACACAATGTCCACCACTAAAACATGGACAATGTCCACCACTAAAACATGGACAATGTCCACCACTAAAACATGGACAATGTCCACCACTAAAACATGGACAATGTCCACCACTAAAACATGGACAATGTCCACCACTAAAACATGGACAATGTCCACCACTAAAACACAATGTCCACCACTAAAACATGGACAATGTCCATCACTAAAACATGGACAATGTCCACCACTAAAACATGGACAATGTCCACCACTAAAACACAATGTCCACCACTAAAACATGGACAATGTCCACCACTAAAACATGGACAATGTCCACCACTAAAACACAGACAATGTCCACCACTAAAACAAGCACAATGTCTACCACTAAAACATGGACAATGTCCACCACTAAAACATGGACAATGTCCACCACTAAAACACGGACAATGTCCACCACTAAAACACAATGTCCACCACTAAAACATGGACAATGTCCACCACTAAAACATGGACAATGTCCACCACTAAAACATGGACAATGTCCACCACTAAAACATAGACAATGTCCACCACTAAAACATGGACAATGTCCACCACTAAAACATGGACAATGTCCACCACTAAAACATGGACAATGTCCACCACTAAAACACGGACAATGTCCACCACTAAAACACGGAAAATGTCCATCACTAAAACATGGACAATGTCCACCACTAAAACATGGACAATGTCCACCACTAAAACATGGACAATGTCCACCACTAAAACACAGACAATGTCCACCACTAAAACATGGACAATGTCCACCACTAAAACACGGACAATGTCCACCACTAAAACATGGACAATGTCCACCACTAAAACATGGACAATGTCCATCACTAAAACATAGACAATGTCCACCACTAAAACACAATGTCCACCACTAAAACATGGACAATGTCCACCACTAAAACATGGACAATGTCCACCACTAAAACATGGACAATGTCCACCACTAAAACATGGACAATGTCCACCACTAAAACATGGACAATGTCCACCACTAAAACATGGACAATGTCCACCACTAAAACACAATGTCCACCACTAAAACATGGACAATGTCCATCACTAAAACATGGACAATGTCCACCACTAAAACATGGACAATGTCCACCACTAAAACACAATGTCCACCACTAAAACATGGACAATGTCCACCACTAAAACACGGACAATGTCCACCACTAAAACACAATGTCCACCACTAAAACATGGACAATGTCCACCACTAAAACATGGACAATGTCCACCACTAAAACACAATGTCCACCACTAAAACATGGACAATGTCCACCACTAAAACACAATGTCCACCACTAAAACATGGACAATGTCCACCACTAAAACACGGACAATGTCCACCACTAAAACACAATGTCCACCACTAAAACATGGACAATGTCCACCACTAAAACATGGACAATGTCCACCACTAAAACATAGACAATGTCCACCACTAAAACATGGACAATGTCCACCACTAAAACATGGACAATGTCCACCACTAAAACACGGACAATGTCCACCACTAAAACATGGACAATGTCCACCACGAAAACATGGACAATGTCCACCACTAAAACATGGACAATGTCCACCACTAAAACACGGACAATGTCCACCACTAAAACACAGACAATGTCCACCACTAAAACATGGACAATGTCCACCACTAAAACACGGACAATGTCCACCACTAAAACATGGACAATGTCCACCACTAAAACATGGACAATGTCCACCACTAAAACATGGACAATGTCCATCACTAAAACATAGACAATGTCCACCACTAAAACACAATGTCCACCACTAAAACATGGACAATGTCCACCACTAAAACATGGACAATGTCCACCACTAAAACATGGACAATGTCCACCACTAAAACATGGACAATGTCCACTAAAACATGGACAATCTCCACCACTAAAACATGGACAATGTCCACCACTAAAACATGGACAATGTCCACCACTAAAACATGGACAATGTCCATCACTAAAACATGGACAATGTCCACCACTAAAACACGGACAATGTCCACCACTAAAACATGGACAATGTCCACCACTAAAACATGGACAATGTCCACCACTAAAACATGGACAATGTCCACCACTAAAACATGGACAATGTCCACCACTAAAACACGGACAATGTCCACCACTAAAACATGGACAATGTCCACCACTAAAACATGGACAATGTCCACCACTAAAACACAATGTCCACCACTAAAACACGGACAATGTCCACCACTAAAACATGGATAATGTCTGCAGGGTAAACAACAGCCGAGTGATGTTTTTACCCGCTGGTGAAGAAACAGCAGCCACACTGGTTCGTAGAGTGTCAAAAATCTGTCTCTACGTCGATGTATTTATTAGTGTCTCTGTCTTTATTTGTCTCCGTGTCTCTGTCTTCATTAGTGTCTTGTCTCTCTTTGTCTCTGTGTCGGTCTCTGTCTATATTTGTCTGTGTCTGTTTCTGTCTCCATTAGTGTCCCTGTCTCTATTTGTCTCTGTGTCTGTCTCTACGTCGGTGTCTCCCTTGAGTCCATGTCTCCGTTTGTGTCTCTGTCTCTATTTGTCTGTTTGTGCCTTTGTCTCTACTTGTGCCTGTGTCTCCGTGTGTGTATGTCTCCATGTGTTTGCGTCTCAATTAGTGTCTATTTTTTCTTTTGGTGTGTGTGTGTGTGTATGCATTATTTAGTTGATGTTTATTTATTTATGTGCAGCGTCCCTGTATTTCATTCAGCGTTAATGATTTTATTGTATTCCTTAGGCTTTAATAAATCCCATCAATTCCTATCTTCTATTCCATGCAATATTATCTCAGCAATGATAAAATACCCGATGATTTGTACCACCACTTGTAGGCTATATTCTCCTATATTTTCATCCCAATCACCAACTTTTGCAGGCTATATTCTCCTATATTTTAATCCCAATCACCACCATTTGCAGGCTATATTTTCCTATATTTTCATCCCAATCACCAACATTTGCAGGCTATATTCTCCTATATTTTCATCCCAATCACCAACATTTGCAGGCTATATTCTCCTATATTTTCATCCCAATCACCACCATTTGCAGGCTATATTCTCCTACATTTTCATCCCAATCCCCAACATTTGCAGGCTATATTCTCCTATATTTTCATCCCAATCACCAACATTTGCAGGCTATATTCTCCTATATTTTCATCCCAATCTTTCTGTTTGTGGCGGGTCTGTTGCTGAGAGAGGTCTACTTGTACTGTATGAACAACGATCAAATTCAGCATGAGAAGATTTTCGTCAGGAACACAGCCACTGCCCCCATACTGGTAGCTACTTGTAGTTCAACTTAGTGGTAGATCTATATATTTGTAGCTCAACCTGCTTGTATCGACCTACTTGTATCACCCTACATAATGTATCAACATACATATATCAACCTACTTGTATCAATCAACCTACTTGTAACAACCTACTCGTATCAACCTACGTGTATCAACTTAATTGTATCAACCTACTTGTATCAATCAACCTACTTGTATCAACCTGCGTGTATCAACTTAATTGTATCAATTTACTTTTATCAACCTACTTGTATCCCCCCGGAGAAAAAAAAGTTAGGAAGAAACACTGCTTGCAGCGCAGCCAACTTTTAACTCCATTAACTAAGTAGCTGAGTAAATTAGCAAACGAAAAAAAAATGTCTGAAAAAAATCAATTAGATTATAACTATGTGAGCGTACACGAAGTACTCAACAACAGCTAATCAGACATTTTGTTGCTTTGCAGACAACCTTGCCCTCAAACTTCCGGTACGCGAAGTACTCACACACAGAGGTGCGCGTGGAGTCTGACGTCATGTCCGACAGCGGTTCCAGCCTGGTTAGCCTCCCCCACCTGGTCACGTGTCGGTGGTTCAAGAAGTGGTTCACACAGAGGTGGGTACACGCAGGTGGTTTTATCATCAAGTGGTTCACACAGAGGTAGGTACACGCAGGTGGTTTTATCATCAAGCAAGAAGTGGTTCACACAGAGGTAGGTACACGCAGGTGGTTTTATCATCAAGCAAGAAGTGGTTCACACAGAGGTAGGACAGTCGTACACGCAAGTGGTTTTATCATCAAGCAAGAAGTGGTTCACACAGAGGTGGGTACACGCAGGTGGTTTTATCATCAAGCAAGAACTGGTTTAAACAGAGGTAGTAAGTCGTACACGCTAGTGGTTTTATCATCAAGCAAGAAGTGGTTTACACAGAGGTGGGTACACGCAGGTGGTTTTATCATCAAGCAAGAAGTGGTTCACACAGAGGTAGGTACACGCAAGTGGTTTTATCATCAAGCAAGAAGTGGTTCACACAGAGGTAGGACAGTCGTACACGCAAGTGGTTTTATCATCAAGCAAGAAGTGGTTCACACAGAGGTAGGACTGTCGTACACGCAAGTGGTTTTACCACCACGAGATGCTTTATCACGGGAGCCGGACGTTTTCCCGAAGGGACACTTACCCGCAGAGGCGTAGCGAACCTTCCCATTTTGGCCCCCCCCTAAGGTCGGCGCCAGGGGACATATATCCCCACGCCCCCCCCCCCCCCCCCCCTTGCTACGCTACTGCTTACCCGAATTCAGGCAAGTGTCCATTCGGGAAGACGGCCTTCGGGCAAACGGCATTCCGGTAAGTGTCTTTCGAGAATTTGTCGTAGACCCCTTTATCAGAAGTACGCTGCCACAAGCAACGTTCCCTCTAAAAGGTGGTGAGCAATGTGTATCTTGTGCGTGGTGCTCTTAGTCTTATTTGTATTTTACAAAGTGACTGCGGGTCTCGTTCAAAACTACTGCGCGCATGCGCAAATTAGATGGGACATTGGCCACAGGTATACTTTCACAGGTACACTGCCGCATATATACTGTCACAGGTATACTGCAACTGGTATATTGTCACAAGTATTTGTCACAGATACACTGTCACAGGTACTCTGTCACTGACAGTACTGATTCACAGGTACACTGTCACAGGTACACTGTCACAGGTACACTGTCACAGGTACACTGTCACATGTACACTGTCACAGGTTCACTGTCACTGACAGCTACTGATTCACAGGTACACTGTCACAGGTACACTGTCACAGGTACACTGTCACAGGTACACTGTCACAGGTGCGCTGTCACAGGTACACTGTCACAGGTACACTGCCACATATATACTGTCACAGGTACACTGTCACAGGTACACTGTCACAGGTACACTGTCACAGGTACACTGTCACAGGTACACTGTCACAGGTACACTGTCACAGGTACACTGTCACAGGTACACTGTCACATGTGCGCTGTCACAGGTACACTGTCACAGGTACACTGTCACAGGTGCGCTGTCACAGGTACACTGTCACAGGTACACTGCCACATATATACTGTCACAGGTACAATGCTACATATATACTGTCACAGGTACACTGCCACATATATACTGTCACAGGTACACTGTCACAGGTACACTGTCACATGTACACTGTCACAGGTACACTGTCACAGGTGCGCTGTCACAGGTACACTGTCACAGGTACACTGCCACATATATACTGTCACAGGTACACTGTCACAGGTACACTGTCACATGTACACTGTCACAGGTACACTGTCACAGGTACACTGCCACATATATACTGTCACAGGTACACTGGCATTGAGGAACAAACTCTACTGTTATATCTATTATTACAATAGCTGTTTATTGTCACCACACCTCTATAACCTATGTGTCGTATGTTTGTAATATTTCTTGTATGTTGTATCTAAACTGAGCGTCTGTCTACACACCAAACTGTAGTAGCACGCCAATTATACCCCGGTGCCGTATATTGTGATGTATCTTGTGCCGTATATTGTTATGTATCTTGTGCCGTATATTGTTATGTATCTTGTGCTGTTATATTGTTATGTATCTTGTGCTGTTATATTTCTTGTCTTTAATACGGAAGACATTGACCTACACCAATGTTTGAAAAGCTACCTGTGTTTGAAAAGCTACCTGTATTTGAAATGCTACCTGTATTTGAAATGCTACCTGTGTTTGAAATGCTACCTGTGTTTAAAATGCTACCTGTGTTTGAAATGCTACCTGTGTTTGAAATGCTACCTGTGTGTGACCTACTTAGGTCTAGTAATGTTTTATTTTAGTTTGACATTGTTATAATACCATATATGGTTGATGGTGCAACAACCGGGTTTTTTCCGCTGTCCTACTAAGAGAGTCTAAGACTCAGTAATTTTCCATCAAGATCTGATTGATTGATTCAGACCAGATGACCACCCCAACCAATGGCCACATGAGTTGAAGGTAACCTCCCCTGTTGCCTAAGTCTATAACTAGATCGCCCTCAGGCGGCACGAGGCAGTCCATTTTGACCAGGCCGTCCATTTTGACCGGCAGTCCATTCTGACCATTTGAACGTGAGAGAGCTTAAGTCCTGAGTGTGCTATGCATTCTTAAGTTGTTTAAGTATTCTAGTATTATATTACTTGTGGCCAAGTGATTCTTGATGCTATAGCAGTGTTATGTGACCTGTGGCTATTTTTATAAAGTGTTAGAATCTGTGATAGTATTTTTTCTTACGCTTTGTAAGTTGGGTTTTGTTATTTTCTAAACTAAATATTTTATCTTGTTTAACCTTGTGTTCTGCCACAACTGTGTTCACTTATTAAAGGTTGTATGCAGATTGAATGAGTTGTTAACTTCAATAGTTTCACTAGTTTTCCCTAGACCTCGAAATCGAGCCCTAGTGAGTTGTTGAGTTAGTTTTCATTCAGTTAGGCTTTAGGCCATTTGCATATAACCCCAAGAAAGAATCCGGGGGGCGTTCACCATCTATCTGGCTGGTAGATAGGTGTCCGTTACAAAGTGGGGACTCGCCGGCATTTAATCTGTCGTTCCAGTTGTTGGTTGTATCAGTTAAACACTAAGTTTAGTTTGATTTAGTTGTTTATCTATCCAGTGGAGCCGTGTTATTAAAACGCGCGCAAGGCTAGAGTTATCTAGGTCAAAAAGCCAGACGTGTCACGTCCTAGATTGAAGGTCAAGTTCATAACGCAGCGTTGGGCCGTGTTAATTTAGAGAATCTAGGCTTGTTTTGATTTTGAAGTTAGTGAAATGGAGTCTTTCTTATCTAATCCCACCGTTGAGGAGGTAGAGAAGTTGAGTAGGAAAGTTTTGATTAGTGTTGTTAAGGAATTGAAATTGGATTATTCTGTTACTCAGAAATCAGAGGTGTTGAGAGATAAAATTGTTGTTCATTTTATTAATGAAGGTGTATTTGATGAAAGTTTGTTGGCTGGGGTGATATTCCGTGAGGAGAAACCTCTAGAGAAGGTAGAATTAGAAGCTAGAATTGCTTTAGAGAAGGAGAAAGTTACTTTAGAGAAGGAGAAAGTTGCTTTAGAGAAGGCTTTAAAAGAACAGGAGTTAGAGGCTAAAATTGCCTAAGATAAGAGGAGGTTGGAATTAGAATTTGGTAAAGTTAGTGGAGATGTCACTTCTCTGGTAGATCCAAAAAAGTTGTCGGTGGGGCAAGTGATTGCCAAATTTGGGAAATTAGTTCCTAAATTTGATGAAACAGATTTGGTCGTTTTCTTTAACTCATTTGAGAGTTTAGCGAAGACATGTGAATGGCCCGAAACTTCCATTACTGCTTTATTGAGCACGGTCCTTACAGGGAAAGCTGCAAAAACATACCAGGCACTCTCTCACGACGTTCAAAATAACTATAGTTTGGTCAAGACTGCCATTTTGAAGGCCTACGAACTGACGCCCGAGGCCTATCGGATAAAATTCCGAGCACTCCGCAAGTTACCCACTCAATCATATGTGGAATTTCTCTTTGAAAAAGAGAAAATTTTCTCAAGGTGGCTACACTCTGAGGAAGTTTCTGAGTTTGAGAGGCTCAGATCACTTATCGTAAGGGAAGAATTCCTAAAGTCCCTGCCTGAAGACATACGACTACACATACTGGATAACAAGATAATTGACATCCAGAAGGCTGCTGAGTCGGCTGACACATATATGTTGGTGCATAAGAAACCACCAGTGTCAGGAAACCGCCTCAACCCCGTGCTTCCCCTTTTTGGCAGCAATCATCCTGTTGGCCAACACTTGAAGGCATTACAGTCCAGAGAGAAACCAAGATCAACTCTCAATCGTCGAGCTACCTGTGTTTGAAATGCTACCTGTGTTTGAAATGCTACCTGTGTTTGAAATGAAATGCTACCTGTGTTTGAAATGAAATGCTACCTGTGTTTGAAATGAAATGCTACCTGTGTTTGAAATGCTACCTGTATTTGAAATGAAATGGTACCTGTGTTTGAAATGCTACCTGTATTTGAAATGAAATACTACCTGTGTTTGAAATGCTACCTGTGTTTGAAATGCTACCTGTATTTGAAATGAAATACTACCTGTGTTTGAAATGCTACCTGTGTTTGAAATGAAATGCTACCTGTGTTTGAGATGAAATGCTACCTGTGTTTGAAATGAAATGCTACCTGTGTTTGAAATGCTACCTGTGTTTGAAATGAAAAGCTACCTGTGTTTGAAATGCTACCTGTGTTTGCACCTATCAGAGAAGAACTCCTGGTACCTGTCAAAGACGACCCTGCAATTATTGGCCGAGGTAACATCCTGGAGCAGGCGGCGGCCGCAGAGCCAGGCGATAGAGTGGCCCACTTCTTCGACATTGGCCACAAGTGCAAGTTTGACTTTATTGTATAGACACGATTGTTGGCCGTTAATGTTTGACATTGGCCATAGTTTGACTCTTGTGTTGACTAAATTGTTGGCCTTTAATGTTTGACATTGGCCAGTTTGACTATTGTATAGACAAAATTGTTGACCTTTGTTATTTCACATTGGCCATAGTTTGACTATTGTATAGACAAAATTGTTGGCCTTTAATAGTCTACATTGGCCACAGTTTGTCTATTGTATAGACACGATTGTTAACCTTAAATTTTTGACATTGGCCAGTTTGATTATATTGTGTAGACACAATTGTTGGCCTTAAACAGATTGAGACGTATCTACTTATAGAGCGAGGCTATAATTCTATTTTACACCTTCAATACGGAGTTTTATGTGTAGTTTGATGAAATTGGTAGTTTAATTAAACAACTTTTTATTGATTGCCTCAAGATCAATTAAAGTCTGCTATTGATCCCCCAGTCGGTGTATGCTTGTGAAATAAAGATGAAAAACTACTTTTAGAGTTCATAGTTTCTCCTAGACCAGGGGTCTCCAAACTTTTCAGTCCGAGGGCCGCATCAACTATCAAATTTCAGTTCGGGGGGCCAGTTAGTTCCTGGCATGTCTTTGAATTTTCTGGGCAAAGTTCCTCAGCCATCACCAACAAACGTTTTTTCCGTGAACAAAAAAGATCTCCGCGGGTCGGATGAGAGGACATCGCGGGCCGCATTCGGCCCGCGGGCCGTAGTTTGGAGACCCCTGTTCTAGACATTGATAAACGGGAAGGCGAACGACTTATTCTAATGGTAATCCCCTCCCACACATCACATGTGATCTCTCTCCCCCCCCCCCCCCCCCCCACAAAACACACCAGCATCCAGGCTTTGAAGTCCAAAGCTAGCGCCAACCAACACAAAAAAAAAGACAAAGTCCGAGCAACATTCATTGTTTAATCATGAACCGACCAATGTTTGTATTAGTAAATTCCACACAAGACAGCAGCCTAGCGTGGCGATTCTCACAGCAACCTAACAACAGCTCGTTAAATAATACACAAGTTTCATCCTAGCCAAATAAAACCATAGTTTTACTTGTACAACTGGATCAGTTTCCAAGGAAACAAACTTTAACTAATAAAACTTTCATCCGTGTCGAATAAAACCAGATTTAAGTACAAATATTATCACACGAGGGAATTTAAGTTACGCGTAAAAAGATAAAATATGTACCGTTTTAAAATGGAAAGGAAAAAAAAAACAGGCCATCTGGCAAAAAAACACAACACATTGTAGACTCACAGCTTGGTTTAGTTAACCACTAGAACTAACCTTAAAATGCTGACACAGCGCTTGGTTTAGTTAACCACTAGAACTAACCTTAAAATGCTGACACAGCGCTTGGTTTAGTTAACCACTAGAACTAACCTTAAAATGCTGACACAGCGCTTGGTTTAGTTAACCACTAGAACTAACCTTAAAATGCTGACACAGCGCTTGGTTTAGTTAACCACTAGAACTAACCTTAAAATGCTGGCACAGAGCTTGGTTTAGTTAACCACTAGAACTAACCTTAAAATGCTGGCACAGAGCTTGGTTTAGTTAACCACTAGAACTAACCTTAAAATGCTGGCACAGAGCTTGGTTTAGTTAACCACTAGAACTAACCTTAAAATGCTGACACAGCGCTTGGTTTAGTTAACCACTAGAACTAACCTTAAAATGCTGGCACAGAGCTTGGTTTAGTTAACCACTAGAACTAACCTTAAAATGCTGGCACAGAGCTTGGTTTAGTTAACCACTAGAACTAACCTTAAAATGCTGGCACAGAGCTTGGTTTAGTTAACCACTAGAACTAACCTTAAAATGCTGGCACAGAGCTTGGTTTAGTTAACCACTAGAACTAACCTTAAAATGCTGGCACACAGCTTGGTTTAGTTAACCACTAGAACTAACCTTAAAATGCTGGCACAGAGCTTGGTTTAGTTAACCACTAGAACTAACCTTAAAATGCTGACACAGCGCTTGGTTTAGTTAACCACTAGAACTAACCTTAAAATGCTGACACAGCGCTTGGTTTAGTTAACCACTAGAACTAACCTTAAAATGCTGACACAGCGCTTGGTTTAGTTAACCACTAGAACTAACCTTAAAATGCTGACACAGCGCTTGGTTTAGTTAACCACTAGAACTAACCTTAAAATGCTGGCACAGAGCTTGGTTTAGTTAACCACTAGAACTAACCTTAAAATGCTGACACAGCGCTTGGTTTAGTTAACCACTAGAACTAACCTTAAAATGCTGACACAGCGCTTGGTTTAGTTAACCACTAGAACTAACCTTAAAATGCTGACACACAGCTTGGTTTAGTTAACCACTAGAACTAACCTTAACCCTTTGAGCCCGCGCCTCCCTGACCTAATTTCTCCCATTTCCTGAGCTCCCAGGGCCAAACCAATTTTCACTTATCTGCTTCTAACTTTGCCTATAACTTTGAACCGTTTGAGATAATCAAGCCACTTTTGGTATCCAGACTCTGGATCAAACAACAATGCAGCAAGATTCTGAAATTCTTTTTTTTTTTTACAAAGTTTGAACAGAACAATGTATATAAAACGAACACATAATTATTGTTTTGATAGAACATAGAAGAAACCAATTTACATTTAGTAATTGTTTTGTTATTATTGACACCTGGCCATACTAGTTCATCGCCAGAAGTCCACTTTTGTGTGATAACTTTCAAAACAGTTATCACTGCCGGACCCGATGCAAAGAAAAACTTAGCATGTTTTGCACCAGTAAACATTTTTTTTTCGTTTCCGCAAGTCTTTGTCCTTGACACCACGTGCATCAGAACGTACTTGAACAGTTTCATTGTCACTGTCAATTTCAATGTCACTGTGTTCAGTCTCAAATTCAACGTCACTATCATCACAATATAGACCAGGATTATTATCTTCTTCATCAGAATCAATAAGTAGTTGTATTGCCTTAGATGCAGTCATTCTACTTCTTTTGTTGATATTTCGGTCTTTTGCTTCATCTTTTGCACCAACTTTATGTGATGAAGTCGACGGCTGTGGCTCAGCTTTTCGTTTCGGCGGCATTGCTACGAAATGTAAACACTTTCACTTTCACTTTTTCCTAAAAATCAATTTTTAAAATCATAATCCCGCACTCAAAAGACACATGCACAGTTTTAGTCAGTCTTCCGCTAATTATATTTAATTAGACGGTATACCGGCCGCAAGGAATATGACGCTAGATCATCGGGCCGGAAAACCGGCTTTTCGGACATATATGCCTAATGTTGAAGCCGGTTTACCGGCCTAGCGGGCTCAAAGGGTTAAAATGCTGGCACAGAGCTTGGTTTAGTTAACCACTAGAACTAACCTTAAAATGCTGACACAGCGCTTGGTTTAGTTAACCACTAGAACTAACCTTAAAATGCTGGCCCAGCGCTTGGTTTAGTTAACCACTAGAACTAACCTTAAAATGCTGACACACAGCTTGGTTTAGTTAACCACTAGAACTAACCTTAAAATGCTGGCACAGAGCTTGGTTTAGTTAACCACTAGAACTAACCTTAAAATGCTGACACAGCGCTCACAGAGCATGTACAACAGGGTGGGTATGATGATCATTATGAGGCACATTCATTATGTCTACACACACGCTAACATAATGCCGAGGGGAAAGACTAACGAGAATCATCACAGACAGAGCGTAAGTCTGTCGCAAAGGTCCGTCTAGCGAAGACAGACTCACAACAAGAAATCAGACAGCTATCACCTGATACCAACAGTCGATGACCATTGGTCGAATCACTGAGTATTCCAGCTAGCAAATGTTCTCCAATATGGCTGTCTCAACACATTAATTACAGGATTAGACCTGTATGTTTAATTAACGAACTAGTAATTACAAATGCTTCAACATGAAGGCATGTTACAGATATATTCACAACGGGAAGAATTAATATTCTTTACAGCACTGAGAAAAAAGCTAGTGAAATTAAGTTATTGCAGACAGTAGAGTTTATACACAGGTGAAACTGTCAATTGGCCGACATTGGTGATATCGCTATGTGGCACTTTACAGTACAATCTACATAGCTGTGTACTATACGCATTCATACACTGTATAGTACCATGTATGTATGTGTAATACATGCACATAATACATGCAATACATGTAATACATGTAATACATGCAATCTACGTATGTGTACTATACACATACAAACACTATACAGAACAATCTACATAGAAGTGTACTACATACATACAATGTACAGTACTTTATATGTATCTGCATACAACACACTTGCACACACTATACATTACAATCTACATATATATGCATACTCTACGCATATACATTACACAGACTGTGCCAATGATATGTACCACACATACAATGTGACATCACTGGTTGAGACATCTACTGAGGTCAAAGATGGTCAAACTAGTCACACAACTGGTCAAACCCTTTCTGAAAGCTAGCCAACATCCCACATAACATGATGGTCAAGCGCAAGGGAGGTATTCGGTAAGAATTGAGATTGACCACAATGACCATGTCTAAAGAAACAGATCAACTTCACAAAAGACCGTAGAGTCAACAGGCCACTTGTATCATAGTGTATTCTATGTCAAATATCTTGACAAGATGCTCCAAATAATTGCAGGGATCTCGACTTTAGTTTTAAAGCTGTAAGGGTGTCACTAGGGGGCGGGAGGGGGGGGGGGGGGGGTCAGCTCATGGCATGGGGAGCGCCCCACAGTGATGTCACGTGTATGTACGACACACATCATCAACACTCCACTCACACCCCACCCTCACTCCTAACCAGCTGAAGTTGATGGTTGTTAAAACTGACACCCACAAAAAAAAACAACCAATGTAACAAGGCAACATGAAGGCACTAACAGAGTCCTGGCATAAAAGTGGGTCAAGGACATCACAGCATGGGATTTCAATTGAAGGTCAGTCCGTTGGTCCAGTAGTCAGTCAAGTCAAACAGTTAAGTCATAGGTGACGAAGTCATGTCCAACCAAGTCAGCTACACATCAACAATTCTATCACCGAACTTGTTCAATAATCATTCGTCCAAAACCTTCGTGTTAAATGTGAATAATGAAAACACTTTCATAATTAATTATAAACACAGTTCAACTGTATGTTCAACTTAAAACTATTACAACACTGAAGTTTAGTGTTCTATTATGAGCAGTTAAACTTAATGTTTAAGTTGAAACTTTTTATCAGTACAGTTAAACTTAATGTTTAAGTTGAAACTTTTTATCAGTACAGTTAAACTTAATGTTTAAGTTGAAACTTTTTATCAGTACAGTTAAACTTAATGTTTAAGTTGAAACTTTTTATCAGTACAGTTAAACTTAATGTTTAAGTTGAAACTTTTTATCAGTACAGTTAAACTTGGTGTTCAAGTTGAAACTTTTTATCAGTACAGTTAAACTTAATGTTTAAGTTGAAACTTTTTATCAGTACAGTTAAACTTGGTGTTAAACTAAAACAACAACCTCATCACAATTGTTAAAAAAATGTTCGGGTAAAAAGTCTACCAGCAGTCAGCTATAACGGGTTACAAAACAACTTTAGAAAACAGGCCCATACATTTTTAACAGTTGTTTTTTTAAAACAGGTTCAAAAGGTTTATAAAACCATTTTTTAAACAGGTTCAAAAAGTTTATATAACAGTTTTTAAAAACAGGTTTGTAAAGTAAGTATATAAAACAGGTCATACAATAAGATTAATGAGTTTTTTTTTTTTTACATAGGTTCATAACAAACTCATAAATTAACGGGAGAGGAAAAGTTATTCCTGTTTGTTAATAAAACAATTGAAATAAAAGCAGTTTACAAATTGAAAACAGAATATTTGATCCAAAAGTGAAATTATAGGTCTGAGGTGTTGCATGTGTGTTTGTACACTGACCATTCGCGGTGGTCAGTTACTGACCAGATCACGTGGTGGTTCAGCCACTCATCAGTCATGATAATGGTCAGATACTGACCACTGGTGATGATGGTCATATACTGACCAGTGGTGATAATGGTCAGCTACTGACCACACATTGCAGTGGTACAACAACTGACCAGGTATGTAAGAGCTGATGTAGTGTGTAAGAATCACAGAAGGTTGTTGCAGTTTTACCTTAAGAACACCACGACCTTAAATTTCAAAGCAAGACACCTTTTAAACTGGATGAACATTTTGCCGCGATATCCATATCCGTAGCTATGATTTAACACAGAGAAATTATCACTAACAACATGAACGACCTCTACATCATCAGCAGTTAAACAAAACATCATGTAAATATCAGGTCAATAAAACAATCACGTGATTAAAAAAAACATGTTCCCGCCCCACCCATATCACCAACATTCTCCCCAATGTTGTGGTAGGTCTACAACTGAAGGTGAGTAGAACAACAGCATCAGGCAATGAATGGACACAACTACACCAACGCGGGTCAACGGCCAAATATCGAGTTAAAACCCCGATGTCTCTACAACAGAACTTGTTTAGGTAGGATTCAGTTAAAGCTATGGCTTACACATGACTAATTAATTAGCGCTAATTAAACAATAAATACAAGGGGGAGGCGCTATTTCTTTTTCTTGCTGGACAAGTCCAACGGTCCGATTTTCCCGGGGAAACTGACCACACAAGACGTGTGGCAGGAGGTTTGAATGTCCGGCAGGGCGCCCGTGTCCGCACGGTCTTCCGTGCCGGGCGACGTGACGTCAGTGGCCGGTGACGTCACACTGGAGGCGTCGGACGGGCTGCTGCTGATCTCCACACGGATCTCCTCCATGGGGGCGTGGCTGTCCGGCACACCCGAGCTCGATTTCTTCCCCGACTTGCGGCCGAGTGACTGACCCGACTTGCCGCCGCTTGACTGCTTGCACTTGACTTTACCGGACTTGACTGAGCTCTGATCTGACTTGACGTCACGAGACGACGGGTATTCCCCCAGGAAGTGTTTGTCGTCTTTCAACGATCGGGATTTCCCCGAAGTTTTCCCCGCATCAGTGAGGCTGCCCTTTCTCCCTACAGACAGAATACTGTTGTTGTTAAGTATCGATTGGGTTGCCATGGCAACGTCGGCCTGGGAAGCGGGAATTCTGGAGACTGGAAACAAACCGTTAGGCGACGGGCTGACAGGCCGACCCGACACGTGCTTGAGGGGCGCTGAAGTTTTAAGAGGCTGGGGCGCTGAAGTTTTAAGGGGCTGGGGCGCTGAAGTTTTAAGGGGCTGGGGCGCCGGGACTTTGGGCCCTCCGTTTTGTGGGGGTACAAAAGGCAGACAGCTGACCGAAGCTGTGGTCAATGTTTTACCTGGGTCAGTGACCCACTTGAGAGGTGAGTTGGTTTTATTCGAACTTTCGGGCACTTTCTGACTGGATGTAAAAGACAACCCTGGGTCACCGCCCGACCCCGGGGCAATAGCTGTTGAACACGGCGTTGAGAAATCGAAAGTTGAAAGTTTTCTTTTTTTCCAGTTCCGTTTCTCCATAGCGTCGTCGTTAACGCTGGACACGGCAGCTTGACCACTGGTCTGTCCTTCGTAGGACATTGACCGCTTGACGGCCAGCAGCTTCCGATGCTTCTGGAACTTTGGAATGTATGAGGCGAAAGTGTCCGTGTCGTCCTGTGTAGCCTGGTCTCGATCCTCAGACCTCGGTGAGATGTACGGGCTTTCTATCACGCTCTGTGATCTCTGGATGACTGCTGCATCACGCGAGATATCCCTACTCGACGCGCGATCTTCTGTATCACGCGATATCTCCTTACACGAGACGTGATCTGCCGCAGGTGAGCTAAATGTATCCTTCCGCTTCCCGTTTGGAGCTGGTGGAATTTTGCTGGCCGAGTCGGTAGCAGCTTCAAGGCGAGAGGGAGTAGGATGCGAGTTCTTTTTGCCGGTTCTGCTGAGTATCGACTGGACACTGTGTAGCAGGTGACCGGGGCCGTGAGACTGGTCACCCTTGACTGACACAGGGGCGGGGGTGGTGACCGGCGAGCTAACAACATTGGGTGAGTTTACTGTGGTGACGGCTGGGTAACAAGCAGAAGTTACTGGCTGTGGCGCTTGTTGAGTCTTTTGTTCAGTTGGTGGGATTCTTTGCACACTTGGTGGTATTTTCTGTGCCGATGTAGGTGGTGTTTTCTGTGGCGTTGTAGGTGGTGTTTTCTGTGGCGTTGTAGGTGGTGTTTTCTGTGGCGTTGTAGGTGGTATTTTCTGTGCTGATGTAGGTGGTATTTTCTGTGGTGTTGTGGGTGGTGTTTTCTGTGGTGTTGTGGGTGTTTTCTGTGGTGTTGTGGGTGGTGTTTTCTGTGGTGTTGTGGGTGGTGTTTTCTGTGGCACAGTTGTTGGAACAAAAACAGTCTTTAGCACCGAAGAAGGACTGGGTGATTTGATGTCGTGTTTTCTTTTCTGATGAGACACGTGTTTTTCTTTGGTAGGTGACAAGGAGCTTGAGGAAAATGGTAGTATGGGCGTGGTTGGTGCTTTCATGGGCGTGGTTGGTGCTTTTGTGGGCGTGGTTGGTGCTTTTGTGGGTGTGTTAAACGAGCTTGCTGGTGTGGTGGATGGACGTGTGGGGGCGGTGGTTGAATAAGCGGGTGTAATTGTTGCCTTGGTGAATGTAGTGGTTGTTGTGGTTGTAGCTGTTGTACGTGTGCTTGTGGTGACTGATCTTGCGGGAGTGACAGGTAAAAATGAGGGTGTGGAATTAGTCACTGTGGGTGTGGTAGTTGTTCTTGTAGGTGTACTACCTGTACTTGCGGCAGTTGTTGTTGCTGGTGGGGTGGTTGTCAACGTGGGTGTGGTAGTTGTTTTTGTAAGTGTGTCGGTGGATCGAGTGGGCGTGTCAGTTGATCGAGTGGGCGTGGCAGTTGATCGAATGGGCGTGGCAGATGATCGAACGGGTGCGGCAGAGTGGTTTAGTTTACTGACTACGGCTGCTGGGGTGCTGGAGGAGCACGCGACTTTAGGGGGCACGCCAGTACGACCCGGGCTCGTGCTAGAGCGAGGCTTGGCTGAAATATTGATGGTTATATAAGTGTCAGGAGGCGTGGCTGATGAAACAAAGGGCGTGGCCGATGAATGGATGGGCGTGGCAGATAAAGTGACGGACGAGGCTGTGGATTTGATGTGGGTAAATGCAACAGAAGTAGGTGTGGCAGTAACAGTAGGCTTGTTTATCACAGACGTTGACGCCCTCTTCCTTCCGTTCGGAGCAGCTGTAGTTGACAATGACGTGTCAGTTTTAGTGACTGACAGTATTCTATTGTCAGTATTAGGTTTTGAGTTGTCTAGTGAAGTAGTTTTTGGCCTACCAACATGTGCCGGTGTGGATGCAGCTGTCAAGTTGTCACCACTTAGAGCAGGTCTTGTTGTTTCCATACAAGTTCCTTCACTTCCTGGTTCGTGTTTGACGTGTTTGAAAACTTCAAGGATTGGTTCATATTTGACCACGTGCTTTTCTGCTTTTGAATCCCGCTGGTGTTTGGTAATTGGCTTATCAACCTTGGTAACCTGTTCGCTGATTGGTTGTGTTTTTACAGTTTTAGCAACATGTTCACTGATTGGTTGTATTTTCACAGCTTCTGTAACTTGTTCAGTGATTGGTTGTATTTTTACAGCTTTAGCAACCTGTTCACTGATTGGTTGTATTTTCTTAGCGTCTGTAACCTGCTCACTGATTGGTTGTATTTTCACAGCATCTGTAACCTGCTCAGTGATTGGTTTCTTGTTGACAGCTTTGGATTTATCTCTGACAGTGTAGCAGATCCTCATGGGCTTATCCTGTGGTCAAGATATCATAATTTTATTCATGAGAGGCTAAGATGTAATAAGTTAATTTCTTCAAGCTGACACTACGACAAAATAAATTACCAAAATTAATGCTCCTAATCAAAAGATACACCATCCACATCAACAATGCCCGTATGTCTATACAGGAACAACCACACAATAAAAGGCACTACATATTATAAGGAGCCACAATTGAACACGCAACAGTCATCATTTCACCTCAGCTACATTTACAACAACGAACTACTTAAGAAAACCAACACATTTCCCAAAATGGAATTCCGAGAACACAGTGTCATAGATTGCCTAATTAAAGCTAATTAGTATCTTACCCCTCGCCATGAGTAGATTAAGGCAATGTCCTGCAGCATGAGGTCATCGGTCAACTCCTCGCCTGCTCGAAACATCTGGATCTGCAGACGATACGGTGACGTGAGTACAGGAGTGGGCAGGGGACGGAAGAGAAGGGGGTAAATAAAACGGTGGGAGGTACAATGTACGGTACAGTGGAGAATACAGTGAGTAGTTCAATGGGTAGATCGACCAAGATACAATACAATGGACGTACAATGAACACAGTACACAGTTCAATATATAGATGCTACATGGGACAGTCCAGTGTACAGTATAAATGTCGGTACAGTGAACGGTAGACTAACCAATGGATGGATAGTCGACTCGCCAATTTTTACATAGGAATATATATAGGAGTGTGATTATTATACAAGCATAACAACATGAGACTAACACATACACACCGATAGATATCAATATCAACAGGAGGACTGAACACAATGGCGACACTTTGACGTGCCGTACAAGTGGAAAGGTTTAAAGTTGAAAGTGTGGGGTGGGATGATTGGGGAGGGGGTGCAGACGTTTTAGTCAACAATTTCAAACTGTGGTAGTAGGGAAATTGGAAAATGTTACTTCAAGTTTGTGTGCAGCAGGTGAAGTGGTCAATGTTACACACTGGAAGATTTTTTAATCAAACTAGCGACAGGTAAAATTTTTAAAAAAATATACGAAAAGATTGGCTGTCGATAGTCACGTGCTGATGGCTGTAACCATAGCAACGCTTACCTTAAAACTCTCGGTCAGGTCGAATTTGTAGCGCAGGAATTTCTTTAAGTGTTTGATGGTCACCTCAGACGGACACAGCAAATAACGGTTGTCTTTCACCTGCACAAAGGAAACATCACCAGTAAACTATGGAGTAACAAACCAGCGTCTACAGCTATAGTCCAGAGGGGGTTAAAATTGTTCAGATCACAACCCATACAAGGGGGTGGTTTGGTTTTGGCTGTGGTAACTAATGTAGCTCTACTTAACACTAAGTCACGTTCAGCAGGGGGGGGGGGGGGGATTCTATCGTCACTCTAGCCAAGTTGTGGTCATCATTTGGCCAGTAGCCATTATTTTAAGTGGTCATAACTATGTCCAGTTGTGGTCATCGTTATGCCCAGAAGCCATTACTTCACTTAACTCAAATCAGGGTACAACCGATCAATTTACGACATCGAGCCGGGGAGTCGAACTCGAGAATATCGTGTTTCAGTCTTGAGCTCTACAACTCGACTTCTGAATCCACATTAACCCACAATGTAATAATAAATAGTTGAACTTTTTCTTACCTTAAATTTTTTTCTTTCATTTTTCCTGAAACAAATTCACAAAAGTTTAATCGGGAGTGCAAGTGAAGGTACTATGGGGAGGGGGGGGGAGGGAGAGGGGGGTGAATCAAAGATAAAAAGAGTGCTGGAATGCAGGTGAATAGAGGGAAGCAAGGTGGAAATACACAGGTAGATGAATGGAGGGATCACAGGTGGAACGAATACGCAGGTGAGAGCGGAATAAACAATTGGTTGCATGGAGAGACACGTGGGTGCATAACAGGACGGGTGGAACTGGAGTAAACCGATGAAAGATAATAGCAATGATGTGAATAAAACGATGAAGGTAACGATAAAAAAGATGAAGATGTGAAGAAAACGATGAAAGTAGCGATAATAGAAAATGAAGATGAAAATAAAATGATGAAGGCAGCGATAGAAGAAGATGAAGATGTGAATAAAATTACAGAGGTAGCGATAAAAGACGATGAAGGTATCGATGACAGAAGATAACAAAGATGTAGCAATACCTATAGACCATCTGTAGAATAAGACTGATGTGATCATCCCCAGGTTTAAATTCTCTCTCCAGACTTGCCTCCCCTCTCTCCTCTAGACTCAACTCCTCCACATCACCTGAAACACCAATGGTCATCGTCAAGTAGATACAAGCTTACCTGTTCATCAGTGAACACAACAAAATCATTTACCTCAAGTTCTCATTTGTTCGTTTTTTTTCAACTATTTTTGCTATAGCACTAAGACTGCAGCAAATAAGTGTTAGGAAAGAAGACAACGGTCATTATACGCCAAGTTTGACCAATCAAAGTGAAAAAAGCTGACGGGAAACGAACTCCATTGATCTTAAACCTTACACCAGAAATTATTGGATCTTGTTAATGGTAGGCTTGGTATATAACGTCGTGCGTCAGTCATACGCAGGCTTACTGGTCAAACAAAACATTGGGACAATAGTCAGTCATACATCATGTTGGTCAAACAAAACATTGGTACAATAGTCAGTCATACATCATGTTGGTCAAACAAAACATTGGTACAATAGTCAGTCATACATTATGTTGGTCAAGCTAAACACAGATAAAATATGTTGGTCTAACAAAGACCCATCATGCCAATCAAACAAAACAATGACCCATTAGTTATACCTGTGGGTAAACAAAACACTGACAGTCAGTCATACATCATGACAGTCAAACAAAACAATGACCCATTAGTCAGTCATACAGCATTCTGGTCAACCTAACATCATGTTGGTCAACCAAACACTACCCCAAAAGGTACTCATACATCTGTCTTAACTCTCAGTTTAATTATTATTTGTCGGCAGCTCGCCAGTGAGACAGCGAAACAAAATGGTGACGAATATCTTCCAGTGGCTACTGTTTACTGTCTGGCAGTAATGATTAACTCGTGGACACACGGACTTCAACATCAATAACAGAAACCAGTCCTTGGACACTCGGACTATGGGCAACCATCTTATAAATCATTTCACTATTTTATCGATTGTTGGCAACGTTAAAATAAAGACAGAATCTATTTCATCATACCATCCATGTTGTAGGGACATCATACACAGCCTCTCAATGAACATCATACCATCCATATGTATGAACATCATACCATCCATGTGTATGAACATCATACTATCCAAGTTTAAAAACATCATTCACAGCTCTCAATGAACATCATACCATCCATATGAATGAACATCATACCATCCATGTGTATGAAAATCATGCCATCCATGTGTATGAACATCATATCATCCATGTGTATGAACATCATACCATCCTTAAGTATGAACATCATACCATCCTTACGTATAAACATCATACCATCCTTATGTATGAACATCATACCATCCATGTGTATGAAAATCATACCATCCATGTGTATGAACATCATACCATCCATGTGTATGAACATCATACCATCCTTACGTATAAACATCATACCATCCATGTGTATGAACATCATACCATCCATATGTATGAAAATCATACCACCCATGTGTATGAACATCATACCATCCATATGTATGAAAATCATACCACCCATGTGTATGAACATCATACCATCCATGTGTATGAGCATCATAAATTCGCTCATGTGCAAAAGTCAGGTGTTATTTTCAGTTCCCTCTCGGTCAATGTTTGGATGCTGGGCAGACGAAAACAATTCGTGCCCTGGAATTGTCTCGTGTAACCTTGACCCAATACTGGAGCGAGGAACTCTAACTAGGAAGTGAGTGAGTGAGTGGGTGAGGTGTGGGGGTGAGGTGTGGGGGAGAGGGATGGGTCCTCGGGGGAACGGCATTTGCATGTGGGATCTATAAATAGGTCACGGTGTTACACTTTCCTAGGGTAGTTGAGATGAAAAGCGGGAGTGAGCTCCCCTGCACTTTCTTGTAGGCTATATTTGTATGTAACAGTAAAGGATGGTGTTAAGTATCACATTGTAAGGATAGTCTAGAAATCGTTCAGATCCCCTGGTTTTTGATTTCTTGTACTTATTAAAATTGACTTAGTTGGGATGACACACTCAGTATAATCAGTCTTGGTAGATTTGTGACAAAGCCGCTATAATCAGGCTAAAGAAATGGTAGATTTGTGACAAAGTTTTTCGAGAACATACACAGAGGAGAAAAACGGCTCAAGATCGCTCAATAGTCGACAGAAACCAACGTAGAGGATCTAATATGAAACTTCGTCCACCTAACTAAAACGGTACTCAGGTTACCGTGTTCAAACAGACAAGATTGCAAACTTTTTTTCCAACCTATGAATTTGGAAGGTGTAAAGCGTACTAATTTTTTTTGGCAAAATTTCGACTTCGTTTTTTTTTTTCACGATTACAGTAGCCCCCCCCCCCCCCCCCCCCCCCAATATTCCATATGCAAGAAAGGAAAAAGAATCCCGTTTTTTGTTGTTGTGAGCCATTGCTGAGGGCCCCAGTTGTTGAAGTGGGCACATATCACCTTCGTATCAGCGTTATGTCACTGCGGATATTGAATTGTCAACTGAATTTAACATTTTCCAGCTAGACTTCCTGTGGCGAGGGGGTGGAAGTGGGGGGGGGGGGGGGGTGGAAAGAAGATGTTAGCCACAGGGTATACGGGAAAAAAAAACAACTCGTGACCTACTTTCTGACAACGTGGCATGGAACTCCCGCCTCCTGCGCATCTCATCTGCAATAAAAATGGGGTAAAATATTATTTACACCTTAATTAAGGAAAGTTAAAAGTCACATGGCATACAATGGTCAGTAGGAAATTTCTCTCACATAGGACAGTCCTTACAGAATTACCTATATCGTGCTATATGGTCATATCTAAAGACAACCAAGTGTGAAAAACTGGCCATAGTGGAGACATCAAGGTTTGTTTGATGTTATAGGTTGTTGTTTTTAATGTTATAGGTTGTTTTTTTATGTTATAGGTTGTTTTTTATGTTATAGGTTGATTTTTTTATGTTATAGGGGTTTGATGTTATAGGTTGTTTTTTTATGTTATAGGGGTTTGATGTTATAGGTTGTTTTTTTATGTTATAGGGGTTTGTTTGATGTTATAGGTGCTTGGTTTGTTATAGGGTTTTGTTTGATGTTATAGGGTTTTGTTTGATGTTATAGGGTTTTGTTTGATGTTTTAGGGGTTTGTTTTATGTTATAACGTTGTGATTGATGTTCTAGAGGTCTGATTGATGCCATAGGAGTTTACTGTAACCAGTGTAACATGGATCTCACCTTGAAACAAGCCAGGTACCAACTTGTACACAAGATTCTGTAAGGTTTGGTCTGGTCTGAAGGAAGAAACAAAATTCAACAACTTTTATGGTTGGCTGCATTATTTGTGGACCAATCCACACGTCAACCACCTTATTAGACAAACATGACATGTGATTGTCAGTTCCCTTTGGTATTCTGTCTAAACCAGTCCCACCACCACCCCCTTTCCACCTACATGTTAACAAACAACCATCAGACCTACACCCACAGGTATAGCTAATGCTAATAACATATAGTTGAATGTCGAATGGATGTACATTTAACAAAAAAATGGGACATTTTATATTCACCCCCACCCCATATAACGTTATTTTCCCATAGACACGTCTATCCCACCATTAGTATTGTATTGTACGATCCCTGTAGGATTGTCTTGTGTAATTTATCGTGTACGATCTATATTTAATGTGGAAACAGAAAAGTTGAAACAAAACACGACAGTTACCAATTATCGATAACGTGTGTACCGTACGAAAGCCTAACATAACAAATATATAGAAGCTCCGTACTACATCCATTGTGTAACATACTCATCTGTATGTAAACGTATTTTAGGAATCCGGCGTAAATTCGTAAATAAACTTAATATCAATTTAATGAAAGGGCAAGTAGTTTTCAGGTTTTCATGAACAATAATGGCATCATACAAATCACGCAACACCCTAACCCTAACAAAGCTATCCATCAACTACCTGATGTTGAGTAGTGGCCGTGTCTTGTGTATTTGAGCGTCACATATTGGGCACACCTTGCTCGTCTCGAGAAAGTTGACGATACAGGACCTGCAGACTAATCACAATAGGCAATATAGGATATGTAGGCTAAACACAGTAGGCAATACAGGATCTGTAGGCTACACAATAGGCAATATAGGATCTGCTGGCTACACTATAGGCGATACAGGACCTATAAACAACACAATAGGCAATATAGGATCTGTAGACTAAGCACAATAGGCAATACAAGATTTGCAGACTAAACATATTAGACAATATAAGATTTGCAGACTAAACATATTAGACAATACAAGATCTGTAGACATATCCGAACTAATGATAAGTTCGGAGCACATAGAAAATATTAACACCTGATAAAACACATATGGCAAATTTTTATGATGTTTAATTAATGAAATGGAATCCATTTAGTTTGAAATAGGAACAGCGTTTCAGGGTTCGGGATAACGATTCATAAAATATGTATAAACGTATCTAAATATTTTAGTTTACTAGAAAATAAACAATTTTGTTATCTAGCAAAAGGTAGTTCTCCAATGAAAGTAATTTTAAAGAGAGTGTGTTAGAAAAATGTTAAACAAATGGTCAAAATGATGACCTTCACAACATGATCAAATTTAATGCCAGTGACATGAGTGAAACTTTAAACATACAGTGAATATTTCAACACCTTAACATTAGATCTGTACAGAAATAGTTGAGCAGTATAGGTGGACGGATCATTATACCCTGGACATTGACACCTTGCCCATCCCCAGATAGGGCATTGAAATTTCACTGAATATTTATACACACAGCTTCTAGTTTCACATTACTTATATATTAATGTAATACTACGTGTGATCAGGTTATCGTACGTTGTATAGACTCCTAAAATAATGGTTGTTAACGGTTAAAACCACTAAATTAATTATTATATCTCAAAATTAATGAATATTTGACTAAATTAATTGTTCTACCATTAAATTAATGGATCGGCTACTAAATTATGGTGACTACAAAATTAACGGATAGACCACTAAATTAATGGCTAGCCCCTAAATTAAAGTATGGAGCACTAAATTGACAGTTATACCACTAAATTATGGATATACAACTTAATTAATGGCTTGACCACTAAATTGACGTTTAGAGCACTAAATTAATGGCTTGACCACTACATTAACGTTTAGAGCACTAAATTAACGACCACCATACTTACACGAATGCAGACATTCTATAACTGTAGTGGCCTGTATCAGGTAGCCTCCGCACAGCGCACACAAGATGTGTGGGTTCAAATCCCGCACAGCCACGCGCTTTGACCCGTACATATCGCGGTGAGCTATGTCCGCATGAAAGACAGATGTGTCGCCAGCCAACACTGCGTCTGCTCACATTATGTTTATCTAATCCCGCACGTGCGCTAACGTCTGCACCAGGCGGTACAAAGCACTAAGCGCCGTCCATCTTGAGCTAACCTGACGTCGGCACGTCCATGTCGTCAAATCCCAGATTTGCCGGACACGTGACACGGTTACGTCGACTCGCCCATCTACTCGTCAATAATGAGGCTCCCTTCACGTGGACGCACGCGCCGCGGTCACTTCCACTCACGTGAACCAAAACTCGCGTGCTTGAGAAATATGAGGCCTAGTTTCTGAAAGAAAAAGAAACATAAAATCGTACTTTGTCGTAAAAAACATAGTGTCCTATTTAAAAATGTACTCGAATTTCATATTATAAACTAAACATTAAACATTTAAAAATGTACTCGAATTTCATATTATAAACTAAACATTAAACATTTAAAAATGTACTCGAATTTCATATTATAAACTAAACATTAAACATTTAAAAATGTACTCGAATTTCATATTATAAACTAAACAATGAAGATTTTCTGCGAGTAATTGCTAATTAATAACACACCAATTAATAACAAATGTTGATGTGGGTGTGAGTTACTTCGTAATAAACGCAGGTGTAAATAATTTGTTGAAATACGTAAACTATTGCCTATCTGTAGGCAAGTTTTAATGTTTATAATAGATGAAACCACCTGTTTAAAGTACACATTTTTTAAACGCTGCAACGTGTACCTGGCCGTCTGCCAAAACGTTCGGGCAGACGAGAGTTTGAGCGGTTAGAAAAAGGTGTTAATCAGCAGCCGGCGAGTCACGTGCTACCACGTGATGCGAGTAGGCGGAGCTAAGTACGACTCATGCACATTGTCGGGCTGAAAACGTCGCAATTATCAAATTACTCGATGACGTGTGTGTGTGAGCCAGTCCCGGCCTCGTTATCAATACAGGGCACACTGCTCTCGTGTAGTCATCACCGCTCGATGGATCGTTTAGGGCACGGGTTCCCAACCTGGGGGTCGCGACCCCCCGGGGGGTCGCGAAGGGCTTTCTGGGGGGTCGCCAACTGGTATACTAAACCTTAGTAATGAGAAACAAAACATAAATATTTAGAAGAATATCTGAAATTCAGCTTTACTAACATCACTGGAAATGGAATAGAGAAGCAATGATTACTCAATACTGTACAAAGTTGTTCTCAGTCACGAGGTAATGAACTTTTCAAATCTAAAACGTCATTTGAGACGAGTCATTCCGAACACACCATAAAAGATACGGAGTTCTTTCGTCGACGTGAAGCTAGTTGCAAACGTCAGAGACTTGATCGAACTGGAAGTTTTCACGAAGGAAACACAGCATTAGTGCAAGCATCTTATGAAGTCGCGATAGAAAATGTCAAGCAAAAAAAAAACAAAAAACAAAACACAATAGGAGAAAATCTCATCAAACGCTGCATGTTGAAGATGGTGAAGTTAATTCTTGGGGATTCCAGTGCAGTAAAGATGCAACAAATATCTCCCTAATAATAATATTCAGCGGCTTATAGCAGACATGTCCGTAGATGTTAAATAACACATTTTTATTGAAATCAAGCTTTCACCATTGTTTGCTTTTCAAGTTGATAAATCAACAGACTTGAGTTCGTGATCGCAGTTGTTGGTCTTTGTCTATATTCATGCGGATGATAGCAAAGAAGAGCTTTTATTTTTTAATGATAGCATGGAAAAAATAAATACGTTTTTCGAAACTGGATGATTAAAATGGGTTAAAACGGCTGTGGGGGTTTGAACGGATGGTGTGCCATCTATGTTTTGGTCAAAATCGGGCTTCCAGAAAACAGAAAAGATTTAGCTCCCTAACCACTGCCCTCGCCATCAAGACTCCATTGCTAGTAAAAGTCGTAACTTATATTAAATCTGGAGCTTTCAAAGAACTGTGCAAATACATTAATAAAGATCACGAGGTTCTGCTTTTCTACACTACATCATGATGGCTGTCAAAAGGAAATGTAAATCGTGTTGTGAAATTGAAAGCTGAAATCAAGTTGTCCTTCGAAGTACAAATGAAACAAGACCCGAGTTTCTTCGAGGCATCTCTTCGGGGGGGGGGGGGGGCGAAGCCCCCCCCGAAATTTTTTTACCGCCCCCCCGAACGAAATGAAATTTATATAATTTATATAGAAAATATATACTTTTAACAGTGTCCGCCCCCCCCCCCCCCCGAAGAAAGTTTACCGCCCCCCCCCCCCCCCCCCCCCGAAGATTTCAAGTGCCCCCCCGGAGAAAAAAGTCTGGAAGAAACACTGAACAAGACCCTTTTGGTACACTTAATACGACATACCTAGCAGATGTATTCGAACATCAACATAAGCTTGACCTGAAGCTTCAGGGAAAATGAACGCATATTATCACTTTCCATGATAAATTCGGGGCATTTTTATCAAAGCTGGAAAAATAAATCTTGGAAATATTGCCATGTTTGAGAACTCTGCAATGTAGTAGATGAATCTGTTTGTGAGATAATTAACATTTTGAAAGAAGCGATTTCTGGGCATTTTGAATCTCTTTAAAACGAACTGCAGCGCTATTTTTCTGCGCTGAAAAAAGAAGAATCTGCATTGACGCATTACCCATTCTCTTCTTCCCTTGATGTTGCCAGCATTCCAGATGAATTACAAGATGAATTCTTTGATTTGCAGAATGATTCAGCGCAAGATGAAAAACTGCACACACAATTTTGGTGTAGTATTCACCATTCATACCCAAACGTAATATTGATTGACTTTTCGAGAATAGATTTTCAACACTATTCTTTGATTAAAAACAAAATTAAGGAATAAATTGAGTGTTGATAATGAAATTAGGTAGGCGTTAACAAAAACTTAACCGCGAATGTTTAGTAAATAACACGCAATTTTACACATGGTATTAAAACAGTTATCAAGGGTAGTTCACATTGAAAGTCTACTTGAAAATCTTAATTTAGTGCTTGTTAATTTCCATACTAATTTCGGCTTTTTAATTCTATGGGGGTCGCGGGTCACTTACTTTTTATAAAAGGGGGTCGCCACTCGAAAAAGGTTGGGAACCACTGGTTTAGGGGGAGGGGGGGGGGGTGTGGAAGCAACGGCCACCAATTAGAGAATGGCGGCATGTTATATAACTTTAAACAATTGAACATTTTTATCACCCTATCCCATATAACGATAGGTGACACTTCCACAGACCTCCACCCCAAAGTATGTTACGTTTCTAGAAAACGTATCTAGGAAATTGTGTAACCCAGTTGAGACAAACCATATAAAATAGATATATTTACGCGCTACACAAGTGAATCATACAGAAGAGGCTACATCAGAGGCGTAGCTAGGGGTGGGGTGCGGACCGCACCGGGTGACACCATTTAAGGGGGTGACACCAAGGCAAAAAATAGCAAAATATATAGAGAAAAACTTGAGGGGGGGGGGTGCAAATAGAAAGTTTGAAAGTTTGTCCCCGGGAAGGGTCGCTACGCTTCTGGGGGGGGGGTGACACCATTAAGTGCCGCACCGGGTGACACCCGACCTCGCTACGCCACGGGGCTACATCAGTAGATTATAATGGTACAGGATATATCCCAGTGGATCGATGACGGGGTTTGTTTATCTTAAGTGGGCTACCTACTGCTAGAACATATCTAAAGACTGGATAAGCTAATTTGTCCTTCTGTGAAATTTAATAGGGTACTATAAGAAACTTTGGAGAATAATCGTTAACATTTAGGTAAAAAACAGCAGTCGCACTTTTTAAAAACAGCATTGTTTTGTTATCGATAACTGGTAATTGCGCTAAAAACCCCCCTTCACAGAATAAAGAGCTCAGCAAACTGAGGTGGGTTGTCCATATTTGGCGCCGGGAACAAGATTTATTGTTTCAGTAAAACTAAACTATGTATGAACTTTATTAGCACCGAACTGGAGTCATGAAAACAGTCGGACAGAGGGACATAAGCAGACACTCGCGTACACTTTCAGGTACACACACCTATGAGCTGGGGTTAAAACACCTGCAACGAGTCAGGGAGTATCAGGGATAAGGTAAAAAATTAACACACGAGAGCTAGGAGAAACGTTCACAGACAATGAATGTAGTCACGCCTTTAATCAAGTGCATTTTCGTTCGTTCAATAAAAAGAGTTATATTAAAAAAAAATTAAAATGGAGCAATTTTTACTTTCTCGTATATACGAAGTATAGAGAAAGTCTTGTAATCGTGCAAAAAAAAAATCGAGATTTTTGCAAATCTCGACGTTTTGCATCTCACTGATACGGAAAAACATAATTTTGCAATCTTGTCCGTATGTCTGTGTGTGTGTGTGTGTGTGTCCGTGTATAAACACGATAACTTGAGTACCGTTACAGCTAGGTTGATGAAATTTCATATATAAGTATTTAATCAAAATCGTAGATCCGTATCAACTTTTGAGCGATTTCCGATAACCGGAAGTGGTACTTTTCCTACTTTGAATTTTTCAAAAGCCTATAACTTGAGTACTATTTCAGATAGATAAATGAAATTTCATACGTAAGTAAAGATCTAATTCTCTACCTTCTATTAAATTTTGAGTCATTTCCGTTGACTGGAAGTAGTACTTTACGCTACTTCCGATTTCTCAAAAAACTAATGTAAATTTTAAAAGTAATAATAATATTGCGCACTATTATGCGCTTTTTTATTTCGCGTTCACTTGGTGTGCAATTAATTTGTCTACGAGATTTTATTCTATTTTTAAAACTTTAAGTATTTAAAATGGATTAAAAATCATGTCTATAGCCCGAGTTCCCATCCCCTGTTATTTTATATAAGAATATTCGAGAAAGTTTAGGGGAGATCACTCCCGGTTTAATACTTGAAAGAACAAGAATAAACCCCAAATATAGTGAAAAACAATTACCGTAAACAATGAGAACAAGTCGTGGTAAAATTATGTGTGTTCAGTTATTACACGTTTTCGTGTAAATTTAAAGATAACAATGGGTCTTCACGTTTGATCACGTGAGAAAATCAACCAATCAGGAGATAACGAAATCAAAAAACGTTTAAGCGAATGGGAATTCTAGGTGCGAAATATTTAGTTTGGCAGGCGATCAACATAATTATTATTGTTACTTATTATAGTTTAAAGAGTTATTTCTTCATCTAAAAATAAGTATAAAAAGGTAAGGCAGAGTAACCTGCTAATGTAATCTAAGACAAAACTTCTTCTATAGTCCTTAAAATGTCGGTATTGTTTCCAGAAGTTAACTTGCAAAGATACATTTGTACGACGACGACAAAAAACATATTGTGCTCTATATTATACACAAAAGTGCGTTTTTTTATGTTCATATCGGCTATTTGGGAAATTATCACCATACAGCCAGTAATAATTGGTCGAATAGGTGTCACTGTTAAATATTTTAATGTGTTGGTTGAAATGTCGGTCACAAAACGCTGTCGCTAGCAGAAACGGTTAAAGATATCAAACGTGAAATTCACGTGATGTATTGAGAATCGGCTGAGAAGTAACTCGTAAAAATCACATTTAATTAATGTGTGCATGCTAGAAAGATGACCCCGTGTTCCCTTTTGGAATGTCCAAACACAGACAGCAGACGATATATAAAATGTATGTGTGGCTCTATACTCAGCGTGCTGGAACTTTCCGTAAGCAGATTTAAAGCAAGGCTGTTGGGTATTCAGTGAACCTGGCAGTCCATAGGGAAAGTGAAGTAGAGTTTACGTGTTTCTCTAACTTCAACATATGAAGGGATATAGTAGTCAGCACCATGACCAGCAGTCTTTATTTTTCCTAACGTGGGTCAGATACCCATCAGAGCTGGATGGACTCGGGGGCTTAATACGGACTAGAACCCGGATTCGAACTCGAGACTTTCGGGTTAGCATTTGTATGCTCTACCGCTCCACAACGCCGTCCCTTTGTTGTGTAATCAGGCACACTTAAATCATCCAAATTTACTTCATGCTTTACAAAATCGTTTTGATGTTGTGTTTTAATTTGTAATTATATCACACGGGCCAGCTTATGCATTAATTGTAGCTAAGACAAAAAGCAACGTTAGTTAACAAGATCGGATATTTTTATTTTTAAAAACTTTAAAATGAGGGTGGGAGGGGAGGAGGAAACAAGTCACAGGAACAGATAGTCATTACTTGCAGCAACAACAAACTGTATTGGTACTGAGGCACTAAGTGTTTCAACAATGCACTTCGCCTTTTTACGTGTTTAAAGACTGATTACCTATTTGAAAAAACAAAAACATCTTTGATCAAGATCAATAACAAAAAAATATTTGACACACATACACAGACACACACACACACAAAACCATACGCTATGATCCAAAGATGCGGGGGTGTGTCAATTGTTTTCACTAGCTAACCGGAAGTAAATCCCTTGTGACCTCAAAACAAAGTCAAAACAATTGAACAAATTCAGCCCACGAACCCCACCCCACTCGAAAGTATTGATTTACAGTATGAGTAAATTAAACATTTAAATTTTTCTACCCAAATGTGCTCATTCTCCACCCCCTACAGCTGCTCAGTCGAACGAAATTAGGTCATGGTCGTCTGGAGTATAAGGGGGGGGGGGAGGAGTAGTTAACTCCCTTGCAGACGGCGTATCGATTTCTTTGTTTACAGGCTGATAGTCTCTCACAAGACGGTTAGGGTTGGAGTCCGTCACAACATGGAGTGGTCACGACGGTTAGGGTTAAGCTTTATGACCTCTAGTCCAACTAAAAGCCATACCCCCGTCATAAAAATATAGTTGTAGTCAGCAAAGGTTTCAATAATTGATTCGTTCGTGTCGATATTTAAATGTAACAGTAAATTGTCGCGAATGTTGTTTTTTTTTTACATCGGGTTATGGCTGGGGTTATGTTTGGGGAATGTTTTTATCTCTGGGATTTTTTTGGGGGGGAATGTTGTTTATGGGCGATATCAGATTTCTTATCACTGATATACAGCTAATTATGGAGGTAAAGCTGACTTAATACTTAAAATAGCTATAGTTCAGGCAAGAAATTGGACAAAACAAAGTACAAGACTTCAACGCTCTCCCGACGATAGCAAAGACGGTAGTACTCGTAACCCAACAACTAACCCTAACACGACACCAGGGGGATAAAAACAGCTCAACACGATTCAATAAGACACTGTCGGCAAGCAAAACTAATAAAGTGCCTACAATATTGGGTACAGATCTAGCACACCAACCTGTCAGGTTTAGTTAAAGCGTGCCAACCCAAAAGATACGAGCAATAAACTTCCCTCTTAAAGTTAGGGTAATATGAGCCATGAACCAATATATTTGTTTACACATCGAAGCTGGCAACAATTCTCTGCAAGTTTCTACAGACGGTATAAAATAAACTGAAAGGCAGATGAACAGGGTACGCGAATAGAATCAAGCTAAAACTTCACTCTCATAAAACACAAAACCCATGTTCATTACCAAACAATAAAAAACGTTAACATTCTCCAACAACTACACTTGAGATAACAACAATAACAAAGTAATAGCACATGCAGTCAGCTACAAATGCGCATGTCGGTCTTTTGCCCATATCGGTCTTTTGTCCATATCGGCCTTACTTCCCGATCTCATGGTCTGAAATGCTATTTCTCACCTAATAAACGTAAACATTTTTGTAAACTGTACCAGCAGATATGTGTTTTATAAAGTGTGTCTATCCAGTCTAGAAAAGACCAAGCTTCCATAGTCATGATAAGTCATTGGCGTCTGGTTCCTTGTTCAACACCGTAAATCAGCGGTTCCCAAACATTTTGTGTCTAGCCCCCCCCCCCCCCTTAACAACACAAAAATCACGCCTTCCCAATCTCTTTCCTATTGCTATGTGTTACTGTCATGTGTTCATGTCCATTTCGATTTAGTAATACAAAATAAACGCTACAAGAAATCGAACTAAGAAGAAATTAATTTTGTTAACGCCGACAATGTAACTGTTCTATTGGTGAGGGGGTGGGGAGGGGGAAAAGAGGAGGAAGTGGGGAATGTACAAGGGGTGGTTTTTTGTGTTGTTTCAAAATTAGACATCTATCCTTTGGATAAAATGATTCGCCTAGTATCCACAATTAGAGTCAAATGTTACATATAAAATAGTATACTATGATAGTAGCTTTTATTTTAAAGACTCCCACCCCCCCCCCCCCCCCCCATCCCCATCCCCCCAAATCCATTTAACAGATTTTTAAAAATATATTCGCTAAAGCAGCATTTCCTTTCGAAATATTTCATAAATTTATTCTGATTTACTACTTAACAGATATGTTATATTTCAACACAAAACTAAATCATCGACTTAAATTACCCATCCCAACACCATTTGTTTTGCTTTATGGTCTGCTCGAGTGCCAACACATGGTATACACTTCCCCGACAAATCAAACTTGTACAGAAAAATATATGTAAAACTAAACACCTATTTTATCAACGCCTGTTGAAGCTTAACCGCTTAAAACAATGTTTTGTTTGTTTTTTTTATTTTTATTTTTTTCATTTTGATTCTGTAAATCAGAATTTCTTTTAAAAGTTAAATGTTATTTTATCTAAATTCTATAAAAGTTGAGTTTTAAATTTGTTACATCGGCCAATGTGTCAAAAGACCACTGTGCTATCTATTCCTACCGTTACAAAAATAGAATATTATTATTGTGATCCATGTGACAACCAAGCTATCCAGGTTAGGTTAGACTGTGGGTTACACTGGCAATGACGCGTCTCCGTGTCTAGCCGACAGAGACCTTAATTAAATAATTGCTTTCTAAATTTTTAAAAAGTATTTTAATTACAGTTTTGATAGAGATGAGTTATAAAGTTAGTGGCTGTCAATCAGAGTAATGTCTCCATCCCGACCACGCCTTTAATAAAGCTAAGAGTATTTATTCGAGGAGCCAAAATGACAGAAAATTAATAGAAATGATCAGGACACGAGCTTTGTCGTGTTAAAAATGTCACGAGCCACCAGAGCAATAAAACGTTTCCAAAGACTGGCCTTGCATGTAATAAAGTGATGTCAGCGAGCAAGCAAATGTCCTATGCTAGATCTGAAAATGTCCTATGCTAGATCTGCAAATGTCCTATGCTTGTTCTGCAAATATCCTATGCTAGATCTGCAAATGTCCTATGCTAGATCTGCAAATGTCCTATGCTAGTTCTGCAAATGTCCTATGCTAGTTCTGCAAATGTCCTATGCTAGTTCTGCAAATGTCCTATGCTAGTTCTGCAAATGTCCTATGCTAGTTCTGCAAATGTCCTATGCTAGTTCTGCAAATATCCTATGCTAGATCTGCAAATGTCCTATGCTAGTTCTGCAAATGTCCTATGCTAGATCTGCAAATGTCCTATGCTAGTTCTGCAAATGTCCTATGCTAGACGTGCAAATGTCCTATGCTAGATCTGCAAATATCCTACGCTAGACGTGCAAATGCCCAATACTAGATCTGCAAAATATGGCATGAAACCTATGTCATAATCGCAATAACGACATAAAACTACGATCGATGCATGTGGGTAGTGACATGTCAGCACACTGTCAGTGTGACAAGGTTATGTCAGCACACTGAAAGTGTGACAAGTTTATGTCAGCACACTGTCAAGTTTATATCAGCACACTGTCAAGTTTATGTCAGCACACTGTCAGTGTGACAAGTTTATATCAGCACACTGTCAGTGTGACAAGTTTATATCAGCACACTGTCAAGTTTATGTCAGCACACTGTCAGTGTGACAAGTTTATATCAGCACACTGTCAGTGTGACAAGTTTATATCAGCACACTGTCAAGTTTATGTCAGCACACTGACAGTGCGACAAGTTTATGGCACAACACTGACAGTGTGACAAATTTATGTCAGCACACTGTCAGTGTGACAAGTTTATGTCAGAACACTGACAGTGTGACAAGTTTATGCCAGAACACCGACCGGTTTTGTTTCTACACAGATATTTTCGAATGACTCACAGCTAAGCCGACACTAACACGATAAAATGACATGACCTCTGACCCGATCTGTTGTTGAACTCGGAGACGGGGGCGGGGCGCTGGAAATTTAATACCCAGTGAGCTGCAGAACTTAAAGGAAATGGTTAACTCTACTGCGACTGCGCCAGGGACTTTATTAAACCGATATTAAACTGGATCCCAGGGTCTACAAAAAATTTAAGCGTGGACGATCAAAATTAGGTTTGATATTTCTACTTAACTAGTTGTTATAATAAACAAAACATCAGCATTTAAATGTGTTGTAACGACTTTTGAGTGATGTCGTCGATGTTAGATTAGGACTAGAGTTTGAGTTAGTAGTTGGATGAGAATTTAATGTTAGGTTTAGGGGTATCTGGATGTCGAGTTAAGGACAGATTTAGCGGGTTGTAAATTTAACGCTGGTTATCCCCCACCCCTCCTCCACCTCCCCCTTGAACTATTTTGTGCAAGTTCAGCCAAAGACAAACAATACAGTCACGTGACGATTAGCTCCACTTACACGAGCATGTTTGTAAACACAGACCGAGGAATGCCGAGGTACCAGAAGGCGGGGTGAGAGCTCATGCATTCTATCCACGCTGAGAAGGGGAGAAAAAAATCTGCCAGGGAATGGGGCGAGGGTGGGGGAGACCTGCCCTCAATATCCGCAGTTGTGAAATGCGCAGTAAACAATGCCCCTACTTTCATTGTGGCTCGGCAGTTCTTTTCACGAACCAGCGGGGTAGTCACACACAGAGCGTAGTCACATGAGTAGGCGCCTGAAGGCAATTCGCCATTGTGCAAACAGTATAAAGACATTTCCAAGAAAGAGACAATGAACTAAAAATCATCACCCTGGTAACGATAGTGCAAGACGCATCCAATTAAGTTCAAAACTACTGGACTCGACTGGACATAGGTGTCAAGCGTGTCTATAATTTCAACTGGACATACGTAACATGTGTCCCACAACTGTAAACCACGTAAACTTGTTGACACATAAAACATTGTTTATACATAGATCACACACGAGCAGAGGGGGAGGGGGAGGGGGGGGGGGGGTTAGTAAACACGATGTCTAACTTGACGCTACAATTTGATGTGGTGATGGTTACACATCAATACAATCATATTAGTACGAGTGTGTAAACTCGACACGTTTCTTAGTAAAGCAGCTTTTACGACCAAATTGTTATTGTCAATTTATACAACGTATACAACATTAGTATATTTTGTATGCGACATTTGTTTATGCGTGTATTATGCGATATTTGTTACGAGGTTTTAATTAAATGTTTTCGTTGTATATGTTATATAGGGGCCTACTTGACAATAGATGCATGTTACAAAGTGACATTCTCGCAGTGTAAATTAATTGACAAAGATGGCATGACGAAAGTGACATTTACTGTAGGATATTTGTGACACTAGTTAGGGTATTTGCGGTGGTATTTGTGACTATACTTGTGGTACTTGTGGTATTTGTCGTGGTACTTGTGGTATTTGTCGTGGTACTTGTGGTATTTGCTGTGGTACTTGTGGTATTTGTGACAGTACTTTTGTGACGGTACTTGTGGTAATTGTGATTGTACTTGTGTGACGGTACTGGTGGTATTTGTGGCGTATGGCAGAAATAAAGTTCCCAATGCCCAACTTTCTTAATACTACATTTAGCCAAATGAGAAATATAAGGACACCTATTCTCAATTTTTTATTATATCTACGGCTAAACAAAAGTCCGACAGATCGCAATAGTGTGTGTCAAAATACTACCCACCAGCCCTTTAAAAAAAAGATCAACTCCCTATGGTAAAAAAATCTTACACAAATAACGTAGAGATATATTAGTATACCTAAAATTAACGTCGAGATTAGACTGTGGTTTAGCAAGTTTCAGACGAAGAAGGTACGCTGATATCAACATACGACTGGCTTGAAAAAGAGCAAAAAACCCATTTTGAATTCTTATCTTTCGTATTTACGAAGTAGCGGTACATGATATTAGTTTACACTCGCATTGACACCATGACCATAGCTAAAGGTTACGAATTAATTGGTCTGCTCAAAATAAGAGGTCTATATTTCAAAGAACCGTTTAAACCATTTCTATTTGGCATGATTAACGTTATCTGGTTGGCGAGCTCGAGTTATCCGTCTAGCCGATGCATTAAAGAATTATCTCCCATTATTGATTGATCCCGCATAATATGCAGGCTAATAGAGAAACGGGCTCGAAAATGTTTTCTGTGGAATCGTTGTCAACATAAAGATGCATCTAAAACATAACTCGCCACACTACACTGGGGCATCTAAACCATAACCCACCACACAAAATAGGGTCTTCCAGGTCATAACCCACCACACAAAATAGGAAATCTAAATCATAGCCCACCACACAAAATAGGGAATCTAAATCATAACTCACCACACAAAATAGGGTCTTCTAGACCATGACCCACCACACAAAATTGTAAATCTAAACCATAACTCACCACACAAAATTGGAAATCTAAACCATAACCCATCACACAAAATTGGAAATCTAAAACATACTACACATAATAGATGCATCTAAAGCATAACCCGCTACACTAAACAGGGGCGTCTAGAACATAACCCGCCACAGATAAAAGGGGTGCCTAGGACATAAGGAATATATTTCATATTGAATACGCCGGTTTTCGCCCAACAAAACCGGAAACTGACCGGCCTTAATACCGTGGGAAACCTTCCGCTCATATCACTGCTGCTGGTGTAAAAATGTGTTTCAACATCCGGTTGGGTTGGTTCAGGAACGAGCATTGTCATCAGCCCAACAAAATGTTGGATAGAGATATAGTCTACAACATTTCAACAAAATGTTGAATAGAGATATGGACTACAACATTTCAACAAAATGTTGGAGACATATATAGGCTACAACATTTCAACAAAATGTTGGATAGAGATATAGACTACAACATTTCAACAAAATGTTTGATAGAGATATTGGCTACAGCATTTCAACAAAATGGTGGATAGAGTGATAGGCTACATTTCAACAAAATTTTGTAGGACATGGGTGTTCTACATCGCAACATAATGTTGGATACTAAGATATACATCATCACAACAAATAACATATATATTGTCCGAGTGGCTAAATCTCTGCTGGCCGATTAACTGGCTACGCTGTACCATACTAAATTTGTCTACAGCAATATGCGATCGTATTCCATTTACATAATTTTACGAAGAACATTTTTTTTAAAAACCTATTATTGCTCTATCATTTGATTAATAAGGGCTAATTAATGCTACAAGAACACCAACATTTCTAAGTGTTATTCTATTCACAAGCAGAAGCTATCTCTTTTATATAGCATGGTGATTAAATTTTATTATCAGTATGGCTGTTTGAGTCATGGTTAAGAAAGCGACACTAGCAACGTTTACTTCATTACGCTCTGTTAGTTTTCAAAGAATTACCTTGCAACGGAGATCACGGAAACACCCTTACAAAACCACCTGTACATTTTGTGACTGTTAATACAATACGCGTAAGAACCATCCGTACACCTTGTTACTATAACACACTAACAAAACCACCTGCTATATTTTAATGTCCCTAACACTCAAACATGTGTAACGTCAATAAATCCACCCAGCTTTGATGGGTACCTAATTCACGTTAGGGAAAGTAAAGGCGGCTGGGCATAGAGCTGACTACACCACCTCTTCCTAAAGTCGAGGTCAATGCAACAGATGAGCTCTACTTCATATGCCCCATGTGTCTTGGACAAGAACGGGGAAAAAATGAAGATGACCACTCAAACAATGTGTAAGAATACTTTAATTGAACACAACTTTTGGCGTGAGATCAATTACTTCCAGACACAAACGAGGGTGGGGAGCGGGCCTAGTGTACTCTTATTTAGTTGTATCAATACAACTCACTCGCTATTTGAGTTATAGGGCCAGAATTTAGGATATTAGATATCGTTCCAAATAAACGTTTAGGCTAAGGGAAAAGTACTCAATACAAAAAACATTCACCCCCCTCTGCTCAACCGTTTTCTTGCTTCCTTTTCCAAATTTAGGTTAAGAAAAATCAATATCAGCGGGTTTATAAAAAAAAAGGATGGAAGCTCCAGAAAGCAGTTAAAAATGCGCGTGTTTACGAACCAATTTTAATTATTGCTAGATGAAATAACGTAATACGTGGCAGTATTGTGTATAGAAGTTTTAAGTCAGCTTGGAAGTCACATTGTAAGTAAATTAAAGATTTAAAAAATAATAATTAAAATCAAAAATAGTTTTAAATGCACTAAAATGTGAAACCTAATCAATGCAATGTGCTATAGCTAAAGAAACTAAATATTTATTTCTTTTTTCTTCATCATAAGTAATTTCCAAATTGTTATTGAATATAGTAATGCTTCATTAAATTTTAATGAGTAATTTAGGATTGAAAGCGTATACTTTTGCGCTGTCCGCGATGAACAGCTTATCTGCAGAGTTAAAAAGAAATCGCCCCAATAGAAATGGGTAACAACAATGTACAGGGTTCCAATATTTGACCACAGATAGACACCCAGACTTTGTAACCTATATGCATGATAAATAGGGGAAAACCTGAAGTCGATTTACATAATCTACCTAATCCATACGACTCACCAGACTATTTTCGTACATTGTCGACAATATTGACAAGGAGATTACGGTAAATCGAGCTCTGTAGTCACAATAACAGACTTCAGTTTAAACATGTAAGAAAACCACAGACTTGACGTTTCATGAGGTAAGATGTCCAGCATAAAGACGTCCTTGTTGCTTGTACTAGACCAGGCAAGTTATAAACGTGCGAATTTTAATTTTTATAGATAAATACTAGGATGATGGATGGTACGGTGGTGGAGATTTTAATTTTAGCAACACATCAACGAAATAAAAAAAATAGACATTTTTCATAGATGCTTTGTTCGCAGATACAAAGTTTACAGCCAAAAGTTCACAGCACAAAGTTTACAGACACAAAGTTTACAGATACAAGGTTTACAGACACAAAGTTTACAGATACAAAGTTCACAGACACAAAGTTTACAGACAAAAGTTTACAGATACAAGGTTGACACAAAGTTCACAGCACAAAGTTTACAGACACAAAGTTTACAGACACAAATTTCACAGATACAAAGTTTACAGACACAAAGTTCACAGATACAAAGTTTACAGACTAAACACACATCGCCCACTTCACCCACGGACCACCAAATAACGACGTTTCATCTCGCATTACATCTTGTGTGAGATCGCTTGAAGGTCATCGCAGGTCAGCAGTCCTATCATGAAGGTCACCGCAGGACTGCAGTCCTATCATGAAGGTCACCGCAGGACAGCAGTCCTATCATGAAGGTCACCGCAGGACAGCAGTCCTATCATGAAGGTCACCGCAGGACAGCAGTCCTATCATAAAGGTCACCGCAGGACAGCAGTCCTATCATGAAGGTCACCACAGGACAGCAGTTCTATCATGAAGGTCACCACAGGACAGCAGTTCTATCATGAAGGTCACCACAGGACAGCAGTCCTATCATGAAGGTCACCACAGGACAGCAGTTCTATCATGAAGGTCACCACAGGACAGCAGTTCTATCATGAAGGTCACCACAGGACAGCAGTCCTATCATGAAGGTCACCACAGGACAGCAGTCCTATCATGAAGGTCACCGCAGGACAGCAGTCCTATCATGAAGGTCACCACAGGACAGCATTAGCCATACCTTAATTACCATATTTCCCAGCCTCATATTTTCTTACCAAACACGCCCTCTTCCCGACCCCGGGTCGACCCAGACAGACCCGATCATGTGATTTTTATACTCTTGTGTGATTGGGTATTGATTGGTTGGCATCAGGGCGTGCGCAAGCATGAACAGGCATACCTGTGGTGGGGGCCACATATACACACGGGGGCACGTGAATACACGAGAATATATTATATATATGTTATATATATATATATATATATATATATATATATATATATATATATATATATATATATATATATATATATATATATATATATATATATATATATGTTAGCTATAACATGTGGCTGTGGGCCTGTCCAGTTATCTATAGCGTCCTTGACTTTCACATTCCGATCCTAACGCACGAGCACGAGGGAGGTTAACTGGCATACAACTGGGACACACACAACAGGTTTAGCACAGTAAACACTGCAGAAAATTCAAATTCAAGCACAGCGTTAGGCATGTCTATGGTAACAATTACCAGTTTCAACTGGCGGGGGGGGGGGGGGTCGACAATTAGGAAAAATGTCCTCTTATCGCATTGCGTTTCAATAACTTTTAGAAGGTAATTGAAAACAGAACTGTTCGTTAATTTTTATGTTTACAAATAAAATTAAAGTTCGCTTGTTATACAAATGAAACAGCACAAGTCAGCTGAACCGTGCATTTTAGACTGCTGACTACAGAAAATTCAAATTGATTTTCTGTCGGGGTAGTTTTTTATACAGTTGAATTATTGTCTCCACTGCTAATTTTTTAAAGATTGGGTTTTTTTTAATGGGTCTATTGTTGTACACAGAAATACACAGCACGATTAGGGGTAACAAAATATTACAGAGAATAAAGCGAGTTATACAGGGCTTTTTTAAAATAGTATTTTTTAGAGTAGACTACACCAGTAATCATCAGAGTTTCTTATATAATTTATATAGAAAATATATACTTTTAACAGTGTCGCCCCCCCCCCCCGAAGAAAGTTTACCGCCCCCCCCCCCCAAAATTTCAAGTGCCCCCCCCCCCCCCGGAGAAAAAAGTCTGGAAAAAACACTGGTAATCATAGATTGCTATAATCCGACAAGAAAAGCAAAATGGAAAGCCAAATGACATGAAGTAGCCTATTCTGAGGGCGAACCCAATAAAAGTATGCACATTTTCACAAATCATTCAAAGCGTGGCGCAATAGCAACTAACCATTGCTAAATTCCGTATGTAGTATCAGCTACAGCGTACCACCGTGGAAAGGTGGCTGAAATGGGGAGGGGGGCGACCCCAGGTTAAAATGTTCGAATTAACTTTGTAAATGCTCGTTGTCTAGTTCTATAGGGTTTGCAGTGCATGATGATAAACACGACTTCATTCATTACTGTTATCAGAGAGTGCACAGTCGTTAGTGCTGACGATCTGTGGACACTGAGATATTTCAGCACAATCGTTAGTTTTGAAGCTCTGTGGATACTGGGATATTGAGATATTTCAGCACATTCGTCAGTATTGAAAGCTCTGAGGTCACTGAATGTTCCTAAAGAATGGTTAGTATTGAAGCTCTGTGGATACTGGGATATTGAGATATTTCAGCACATTCGTCAGTATTGAAAGCTCTGAGGTCACTGAATGTTCCTAAAGAATGGTTAGTATTGAAGCTCTGTGGATACTGGGATATTGAGATATTTCAGCACATTCGTCAGTATTGAAAGCTCTGAGGTCACTGAATGTTCCTAAAGAATGGTTAGTTTTGAAGCTCTGTGGATACTGGGATATTGAGATATTTCAGCACATTCGTCAGTATTGAAAGCTCTGTGAACACTGGGAGGTTCCAACACTGTTTAGTGTTAAGTTTTCGTTGAGATCTAGGTTTTTGATAAAGTTCCATTTCAAACCAGAATATCTACCGTGCAAGTGAAGTACAGTTCGACCTCGGCATATGAAGGGATAGTGTGGTCAGCACTATTTTGTATACAATTGTACGTAATATATCCATTGTTTGTCTTCTCCTTTAAAGCAACCATCAATATATAGTAGTGTCAATCGTAAATTTTAACCAATCAAATTAACTGATTATTACGATAGGTGTGACTTTAATCCCGCCGATGATATTAAAATAGTTGCTTCTGCTGTCTGACGAAGACCTGTTGTGTGAGCGTCAGGAATGTTTGTTTATCATGATCAGAAGGTGTTTAGCTTAATCTCTGGTCAAGAGTTCAAATACCTTCTTGGTAACAAAAGCAGGTGTGAGATGTATGTAAACGTGAGGATTATATAACATCTGAATTGTGGGCTATATACAGGTGTAAGGTATCGTATATTAATTGCAGGTGTGGATTATAATTTGAAGATGTAAGGTATATTTTTATCCTGGGCGTTATACAGGCGTGAAAGATACTTTAAGTATGAGCTAGATACAGGTATAGCCTACACTACAATAACGATCATAAAGGTAAATTACTTAAAAGTAAATATAGGCCTACATGGTTAACCTGAAAATTAACGGTTTCTTTCTTAAAGACTATTCTAGTTTGCGTAAGAGTGGGATGTGTGTGTGTGGGGGGGGGAGAGGCTCCAAGTATTGCTTATTTAACATTTTAGGTAGGCTTAAAGTTGTGCAAAAGGATATAAGGACCTAGTCACAAAAGGGCAATATTATATGAGACTTGTAACAACATGTCGCACTGTACCGTACTTATATAGTAGCCTCACATTTTTAACTTAGCAGTGTTTTTTATTACTATTTGTATTATATAATGGATCTAAAATATAGGCCTAACAATACAATTAACTAATAATTAGTTAATTATTGATCAATTCTATCGACAAAAAACTAATATTGTCAGTTATAAGGCCTAATTATCACTAATTGAATTAGGCCTAGAGTATTTTTTTTATAATCAGTGTTAATCACAATATAAAATGTGTTAACTCATTAAATTCTATTTTATACCAAATAAAAAGTAATATCTATTATCTAGTCGTCCTAAAAAATGGAAATTACAGGACTTAAATATATCTACATTCTATTAATGTTAATTAGCAATTAGGCTAACTGATTTTGGTATTTTAATGACTAGACTCTCGACGAGATTTAAGAAAGAGCAACTAAAGAATTACAGAAGAAATATTTAACTAACACCTTTTCTATAATTATTAGGCCTAATTAATATCATTCTATCATCCATAACTTAATCTCATTGATAGTTTTTTTTCTTCTTCATTTTTATCAACGAATCTACAAGGTCGACAGATTGTGGGCCAAATTAGGATGACTGACTCATTCGCCACCTCTCATTTCACCGGCTGAAGCTATTCAATACTTATTAAATTTGGCTGCGGTTGTAAATCTATTTTTAGATCGTACCTTATGTACTCTAGGAAATTATCCGTAACGTTGAACGTCCACGTTTCAAAACAAGCTTCAAAGACCAAGATCCTAACGACATCATAATGCGTTCAGTCTAGCCCCCTTTCCCCCCTTTTATCCAGGTGAAGTTTGCCTGTGCACAGTAAATACCTAAACCACAACAGATACGGCGTGATGTCACTAATCGTAGCTAACCTTCTTGAAAACGAAAATAGAAAATGAACACATCTACTGCGTACCTGTGCTTGTGAGTTATCCGTATCAATGGCGATTCTTTAAGCCTTCGTCTCTGAGAAATCACATATTTAATCCAACATGAAAAATGCAGACACGGCACACGAATGGTTTAGCCTTAAGGCCTGTAGCAAAAAGTAGGCCAAAACCGAAAGAATCATAGGCACACAACAATAAACCCGTCCGACATACGCCGTCTGCCGTTTCTGCGCCCCGTTGGCTACGCTCCGTCACGTGACTGCGGGCAGCCATTCACAGCGCGAGGTCACGGCAACGCCAAGCCTTACTGGATTGATGAAATAGCAGAGGGTAAAAAAGTGAGAGAGAGAGAGAAGGGGCGAAGGTGGGTGGAAGAACGCGAGGCATACAAGCCAAAACTACAAGAGATTCTCTTAGTAGGAAAACAGAGCCGTTGTAGGCAGCAGCTTTTGTTTTACAGTAGATCTAGTAGACAACAGCATTTTCACTCGAAGACAAAAGCATTCTTCATTGGTAAACAGCAGCATTTTACATTTGTAGACAACAGCTTTTTACATTTGCAGTATTTTTTCATTTGTATGCAGCTATATATTTTTCATTTGTAGACAGCAGCATTTTACCTTTGTAGACACAGCATTTTTTTTTACATTTGTAGACAGCAGCATTTTATATTTGTAGACCGCGGCTTTTTACAGTTGAAGACAGACACCATTTAGACGAGTACAGCATGTAGATAAAGACAGCATTTAAATGTAGACAGCGTTTAAAAGTAGACAGCATTTAAATATGTATACAGCATGACACAGATGCAGACAATACTATACAGCTATAAACATTGTGTACGGACAGCTGTTACATAACACAAACTTGCCTATGGAAATAAGTAGCTGCAAGTCATTAAATTCTGAAAGGCTTCTTGTTTTTTTTTTCTCTTCAGGCTTTGACCTTTGTTTTATTTTTAGCTTGAAAAAAAAACACGACTGTCCTGAATACCACCCCCCCCCTCCACCCCTTTTTTTCTCTACGCTTTGAATCTTCAATAACGTGGGTTGTTTTGTTTTTCTATAGTGAAAACACATTGCTAAATTGATTACACTCCGATTTTCTTTAGCAAGAAAACACGGCCTGTGTTGAAACCCATGTTAGGCAGAATACAAATCTATCAACGTTGTAACTGAAACAGACCCCCCCCCCCCCCCGACCACCGAGTTTTCCCTCCTTGTGCGAAATAAACTATTCCCATTCACCAACTCTAGATCTATATGCAAATGTACTTTTGTGTGTGACCCCCATCATCGTCTGCGACGTTTGCATGAGTTGATTAATCAGTGGCAGCCGCTACAGGTGATTCATGTCGTCTGGTGGCTTCATTAGTGGTTAGATACCGCACGCCCGGGGGGGGGGGGGGGTCAGTCACTGACCGGGTCAGCACAGTTTGATCACCTGCTGGCTTGAGGATATGGCGGCGTCAATCAGGAAACTACCCAGGGGCGTCTCCAGACCAGGTGTCACTTCGTGTGGTAATTCGGGGTGGGGTGGGGGCCAGTGTTTCTTCCAGACTTTTTTCTCCGGGGGGGGGGGGGGGGCACTTGAAATTTTCGGGGGGCGGTAGACTTTCCCTGGGGGGGGGGGCGGACACTGTTAAAAGTATATATTTTCTATATAAATTATATAAATTTCATTTCGTTCGGGGGGGGGGGGGGGGGGGCGGTAAAACAAATTTCGGGGGGGGGGGGGGAGATCACCCCCCCCCCCCCCGAAGAGATGCCTGGAAGAAACTCTGGTGGGGGGGGGGGTGGTGTCGTCAGCCCAACCCAACTTTTGTGACGGTACCAGTATAGATTAAGTAAATTGACTTATGGGTGTCAGTTGTCCACGATTGTGGACAATCGTGCATGGATCACCGGGGTAAAGCAGGGCGTCTTCAGCCATGGCTTTTAGGGACACATACGCTTATTGTGGTGGGTGGGGGATGAGCTAATACATCGGTTACTTCTTAATTTTTGAGGGGTAACCATTTCTAAACACAGTGGCGCAATTTTCGTCAATTTACTCAACATGAATTCTAAGTCAGCGATCTGTTACTTGTACTTGGTTGAGACGTGTGAGGCCCATGTTTTGTGGATTCTTGCAGTGTTGCCAGGACAAATTCTACAATTCTGGCCTATGCTGGGCCCAGGAACATTTCACTTCCTATACAGAGTTTCTTTCATGAATATCTCCGGAAGATATAACTATTAAGAAGGGTTTGGCGAATGAGTATTTGAAACCGGTGGTGTTCGGTACCTCCAAAAAAAAAAAGTCAAGAACCACTCATCTACATCAGGGGTCTCCAAACTACGGCCCGCGGGCCGAATGCGGGCCGCGAAGTCCTCTCATCCGGCCCGCGGAGATCTTTTTGTCCAAGGAAAAATCGTTTGTTGATGATGGCTGAGGAACTTTGCCGAGAAAAATCAAAGACACATCTGGAAGAAACTGGCCCCCGAACTGAAATTTGATAGTTAATGCGGCCCTCGGACTGAAAAGTTTGGAGACCCCTGATCTACATAGATGCGCTAAACATTAGTTAGACACTTAAATAAAATACTCTTAAATGATAATTATTTATGTAGTTAGTCTAGTTGTTTTTTTTTTTAATGAAAGGGAAAATGTGAAAATACTTTTTAAAAACTTTAATAATTTTTTCCCCCTCACAATCAGAAAATGAAGCGCTGGAAACTTGTACTTGCCCTATGTTGTATTTACAAGTTTTACAGTGAAATTGTCTAAATAACGACGTATTTGTATCTCAGTTCTAATGAAGAGCCGCTGGCACAGATTGTAGCTCTTTGATTGATAATGATAGGGTAATGATAGGGATGGCTAATATCTGTTTGACCAGTCTTGGTGTTGGGAGCTGTGCTGTATGAGAATAATTTAACACTCTTGTCTTCCCCCCCCCCCCCCCATCTCCCGGATAAAATACAATTTAAAATACCCCCCCTCCTTCCCGTCTCTGTATAGCCAAATAACAAAAAAAAATAACAAACAAAAAAATTAAACAGGATGAGTTAATGCTGCAGATTATGCTCTTTGTGGTCGTTTAACTAGAAATTGTTGGTCTTAGATATTGCACGTACTATATAAGATCCCGCCACATTTAACGTTACGTAACAAAATATGTATGTAATATCTCCAAACACCTCGTGTCATCCAAGATTTTTAGTGACCACCTTACTCTCTTCATTTTATTCTTGTTCTTATACTCGTCAAACATTGTGTGTTTCTAATATTTTTATTGATCGAAATCTTTTTTTTTTAATATTCGGGACACGTCGTAAAAAGCAAAAAAAAAAAAAAAAAAAAAAAAAAAAACCATTGTATTTATACCGATTCAGTTTGGCCAACAAGTTCACAAAACTTTTAGAAAATCTAGTGCCTATACAATGATGTTCATTGACAATAAGTAATTGTATTATTTTGATGCTACAAGAGAAATAATTAAACGTTTTGAAAATTTATTGATTTATATGTCCGGACTAAAAAGCCAAATATCTTTTTTTTTTCGTGTCAATTTGATAAGGTTTTAGTTATTTGTTGTGTTAGGTTACATAGCAGTAGCGTAGCGAGGGGGGGGGGGGGGGCGGGGGGGGGGGGGGAACATATGTCCCCGGGCGCCTTAGGGGGCGCCAAAATGGGTTGGAAAATTGGAAAAATAAATAGAAAGGTTGAGGGGGGTGCAAATCGAAAGATTGAGGGGGGGGGGGTGCAAATGGAAATCTCGAGGGGGGGGGGGTGCAAATCGAAAGTTTGAGGGGGGTGTGCAAATCAAAAAGTTTGTCCCCGGGCGCCGGGAAGGGTCGCTACGCCTCTGTACATAGGTGTTTGGATTATTCTTGAAAGCAAAGTTTCCGTAGAAGGTAAACAGCTAACAAAATTATCAAGTTTATAAATCTTAGGCTCAGATGACGTATGAGACAACAAAGTTAATGAAACAATATCGCAACGACAAATGAACGACAGAATTTAGATATTTTTATTTTTTCTCCGTTCTTAATTAATTGTAATATTGGGAGGAATTTCCAACACAATTCTAAGTGTTACGTGTCAACTCTTTATGCACCATATAGGCCGTTGACTCCTATTTTAGCCAGCTTTGCTTTATAGTTTTGCTTTTGCCTCCTCGAGAACAAACTACTAGGCAGCAGTAGGGTGGTTTTGGAGTTTTACTCTCCGAGATGGGTTGCTGTCCCCCAGCTATCGAGCCTCATCTGCCCGGGGTTCAACTGGGGACTCATCGGTTTAGCAGCCATTAGCTTTACCTACCCGACCACACAGACCCCTGAATTGTTACACATGTTTGTGTACACATTCGGGTGGTCGCTAGTTTTAAATATTGTTGGCTATATTCTACATAGCAGAAAAGTAATTCCCTTTCGAACGTGACTGTCAATGGGGCAGGTGAAACAGAGCTCACCTGTTTCTGTGACCTCGGCATGTGAAGGGATAGTGTGGTCAGCACAATACCCTGCCGCCTTAAATTTCTCCAACATTTGATCACGTCGTCCCATGCATATTTTGCATAGTTGTCAATATTTCTATAACAACATAAGCCGAATAACTAATGCTGTCGCAAGATCATATAAGGCTCAGCGATATTATTTGTAAAAATTAGACGAGACTCAAAGACCTATTCACAGGTTTACCATGAGTAAAAGGAATGGAGTATTTAAATATTTCAGGAGCTAAACGTTGATCTGTAAATAAAAAATAATACATATACCTATATGATATACATAAAAAATATACATTTCGTGTAATTTTGCCCCTATTTGCGCTAACTTGAAAAATATTTTAAAATGTATTTGAAAAGAGGAATAAATGAAATTGAACATCTGTATTCTGACTTCAACACGAGGCTAAATTAACAAAGTTCATTAAGTGAATCCACGGAGTTTCAGATTCGGGGTGATAAAAAAAATGTGTTCTAAAAAAGTCTTTTATTTTGTGTATAATTGTTTCGAAATTCGAACATATCTAACTAGCCGAGAAGCCTGAATGACTTGAAATGGTTGATGGTGGAAAGATACCGTGTTGTGTAATGAAGTAATGTTAATGTGTAACTGTGACCGCAATTTTTTTTTTTTTAAACCGTTAGTTTTTACTCTGTGGATGACAGAAATCCCATATGAAATTATATTGTATAGCCTTTAAGTAAAAGTAAAGATTCCTATTTAGACCTCGCGTTCGACTGTAAAGTTCTGCACTGACCACACATTTAACACTGTGTATTTTTAATTAGGCCTATATTTTAAAAAAAATTACAATGTCCTTGTTTTTTTTAATTTTAACATCAGGTCATTTAATAATGAACGTTTGTGCATTCGTTCCCTTGAAATTGTAAGGTGTGCTGTTTTTATGTTATACCATAGTCAAGGCGTATAGCCCAATCAGGAAGTTTATCTACTATACAGGACCAATTGCTGAAATATATGCGCAAATAGTATGGGTGACACGTGACACGATTCGGGTAATACCACTCCATTAATGCAATCTGTAGACAAAGTGTAACTGTTTTTAAAAAATAGGTATAATCTGATGGCCAAGTGACGTTGACCGTCATGTACCAAATAAGTAACGGTAAAACAGCTGGCGTCTTCGGACCGATCCAGTCTGGATTGTGTGTGACCGGACACTATACTGACCACAACCACAAAGGAATACTCGATATACATGTAGGAGGTGGTACGTAAAGCTACCTGTAGTTTTTAGATTGCTGACCAGGTATGTGGGGCTAATTTCCACTTAGGTAACAGGCACCAACATAAACACACGGGGAAAAAAACCCACTTTCTAACGGTCACGCCGACCTACAAATCTTGGCTCCAGAGACCCGTGCCCGTAACTCATTAAAACATGTGCTCTCTTCTCTCACACACTAAAGTAAAATAAAACAAACAAAAAACAACCAACTAGGGCAATAGAGTTGTAGCTGTTTACAATGTTACGTACAATGTCAATGAAAATATCCACAAACAAATCTCATGAGTTGGCCCTACACTACGGTTAGCAAATATCGAGGACACAAACATAAGTATGAACTAGTTCCATGGGCGGAGCTGTTAGACCTCGAGTAGTGACGGGATGGGCTCAAATAACGTTACTTTGTTCTACAACTATTGTGTAGCACAATATGGATTTACGAAATGTAAACCAAGTTACAATTCTAACCACACTTTTCCGATTTGTGATATAAGGTCAGTACATGGTAATCATACTGAGAGCCTAGGTCTACCGCAGGAGAAGGTGGATTCAACCATACCAACTATGGTAGTGACCGATCTAACCTAAACCTAGGTGTATTCACGTGTTAGTTGGTAGGCTTAGTGTCACCTACCTTCCTCTCTACCTGTAAATAACGTTTAGGGGAGCTTCTACTACCGGATAGGGTTACTGACATTCAGCGCAAGGGTAGGATTAGGAGGTCATCGGCCCCTAGGGGTAGGGACCTGGAGGTCATCAGCTTTTAGGGGTAGGGACCTGGAGGTCATCAGCTCCTAGGGGTGGGGACCTGGAGGTCATCAACCCCTAGGGGTGGGGACCTGGAGGTCATCGGCCCCTAGGGGTGGGGACCTGGAGGTCATCAACTCCTAGGGGTGGGGACCTGGAGGTCATCAGCTCCTAGGGGTGGGGACCTGGAGGTCATCAGCTACTAGGGGTGGGGACCTGGAGGTCATCAACTCCTAGGGGTGGGGACCTGGAGGTCATCAACTTCCACTGCACGGGGGGCGGGGGGAAGCATCCTGCTAGAGGTCATGTGACAAATTGGACAACAAAAGTATAGAACCACGTTCACACTGAACCGAGTGCATAGAACAAAAACCTCAGTTATACAGTTGATCCAGTACATTGAGTGAGTAGCTTAGCAACAGTACACTACAGCTTACAGATATCTGCAATCTAACCATACAAATCTGCTTTGTGGTCTAACAGTATCAATCTGCTTGGTGGTCTTACAATTCAAATGTTGCAACCATACACATTTGTTAATTTAACAACAGAAATGCCTGTGATCTATCATGAAAAATCTACTAAGAGATCTAGTTGGACACACATTGTTTGGACAAAATTTTCATCTATTGGACATTAGGTTTACAATTACACCTTATCTAAATCTGTAAACATTGTGCAGATACGTGAAATCAACTTTCTTGGACTAAACAAAGCATGGTCTGCATGAATAAAACAAAACAAACTATTGTTTATTACCAAGCAAATTGTTAATGACAGGAATGGCGAGTATTAAAACATGTAAATAAATAAATGATTACAGTAATAATCACAGTGGTGAAATAAAAAAAACATCTACTAGTACACAAGACCAGCCGTAGCTGCTCTAGTTTGTAGGTCAGTGACATTATGCTCTACGACAGTCTGAGTGCTGGCAACATACTGGGTGGTCAAGCCACTGGACAATCAAGCGGTCTATAGGACACAGGGTGGTCAGGTCACTGGACAATCTAGTGGTCTATAGGACACAGGGTGGTCAAGTCACTGGACAGTCTAGTGGTCTATAGGACACAGGGTGGTCAAGTCACTGGACAGTCTAGTGGTCAACTGGACACAAGGTGGTCAAGTCACTGGACAGTCTAGTGGTCTATAGGACACAGGGTGGTCAAGTCACTGGACAGTCTAGTGGTCAACTGGACACAAGGTGGTCAAGTCACTGGACAGTCTAGTGGTCTATAGGACACAGGGTGGTCAAGTCACTGGACAGTCTAGTGGTCTATAGGACACAGGGTGGTCAAGTCACTGGACAGTCTAGTGGTCAACTGGACACAGGGTGGTCAAGTCACTGAATAGTCTAGTGGTCAACTGGACACAAGGTGGTCAAGTCACTGGACAGTCTAGTGGTCAACTGGACACAAGGTGGTCAAGTCACTGGACAGTCTAGTGGTCAACTGGACACAGGGTGGTCAAGTCACTGGACAGTCTAGTGGTCAACTGGACACAGGGTGGTCAAGCCACTGGACAATCAAGCAGTCTATAGGACACAGGGTGGTCAAGTCACTGGACAGTCTAGTGGTCAACTGGACACAGGGTGGTCAAGTCACTGGACAGTCTAGTGGTCTATAGGACACAGGGTGGTCAAGTCACTGGACAGTCTAGTGGTCAACTGGACACAGGGTGGTCAAGTCACTGGACAGTCTAGTGGTCAACTGGACACAGGGTGGTCAAGTCACTGGACAGTCTAATGGTCAACTGGACACAGGGTGGTCAAGCCACTGGACAATCAAGCAGTCTATAGGACACAGGGTGGTCAAGTCACTGGACAGTCTAGTGGTCTATAGGACACAGGGTGGTCAAGTCACTGGACAATCTAGTGGTCTATAGGACACAGGGTGGTCAAGTCACTGGACAGTCAAGCAGTCTATAGGACACAGGGTGGTCAAGTCACTGGACAATCTAGTGGTCTATAGGACACAGGGTGGTCAAGTCACTGGACAGTCTAGTGGTCAACTGGACACAGGGTGGTCAAGCCACTGGACAGTCTAGTGGTCTATAGGACACAGGGTGGTCAAGTCACTGGACAGTCTAGTGGTCAACTGGACACAGGGTGGTCAAGTCACTGGACAGTCTAGTGGTCAACTGGACACAGGGTGGTCAAGTCACTGGATAGTCTAGTGGTCAACTGGACACAGGTGGTCAAGCCACTGGACAGTCTAGTGGTCTATAGGACACAGGGTGGTCAAGTTACTGGACAGTCTAGTGGTCAACTGGACACAGGGTGGTCAAGCCACTGGACAGTCTAGTGGTCTATAGGACACAGGGTGGTCAAGTTACTGGACAGTCTAGTGGTCAACTGGACACAGGGTGGTCAAGTCACTGAACAGTCTAGTGGTCTATAGGACACAGGGTGGTCAAGTCGCTGGACAGTCTAGTGGTCTATAGGACACAGGGTGGTCAAGTCACTGTACACAGGGTGGTAAAGCCACTGGGCACTTGTCAAGTTACTGGACAGTCTAGTGGTCAACTGGACACAGGGTGGTCAAGTCACTGGACACTGGTCAAACCAGTGATCTATAACAGGCTAGAGACAAGCCCAGCTCTGATTTCCCCCATCTGACACAAGGTGGTCAAGATTATAAAACACCAGACAGTCCAATGGATAGCTTTAGACATAAGAAACTATACACTGTATCAAACATGCACATATCCTTGATGTGGCAGTGGTCACTTGGTTGTGCACGTGTCTAACATATACAATTGCTCTCATTAATAAAAACAAAGAAACTATAGCTTTTCCAACACTACAAGTGCTCAACAATTCTAATAATCCTACCAATTAGACACATCTTCCTTCAATACTTTAAATTTAAAGCAACAAGTATTGCCATTTTATTTTGATGCATTGTTTATGGCCAATTTATGCTGTTCCGGTGGTGTATGCAAATTATTTTAATTCTTTCTGAGTGTTTAAATAAATTCATTGAAAAAAAATATCTTTATAAATTCCCATAAAGGAGGCAATCATTTGTGTAATGAAATTAAAACTACAAAGATTATGGCTAAGTCTAAATTGCAAGAAAAAATGTTTGAAAAAAAAATTGTCATTACAAAAAAATCATGTATGGTTATATTGGATTATACATTATCAAGAACATTCATACATATAAAAAAATGTGATACTTTCTATTGCAAATAGGCAAATAACTTTCTCTTAAGTGGGAGCTGATGAAACAAAAATTAGCTGTTAGGATATATAGAAATAAATAAGTTTACACCTGAAAACATTCATTTTTTAAGGTAATACAAATTAGATCTAATATAATATACCTAGAGGCATACAATCTGCATTGCTTGTACTGACAAATGTACTAATACTGATTCTTTATAATGTGGGGGATAGAAGCAAAAACAATACATGATACTGTGCTGTGAGCTGAAAATAACATTAGTGTAGTGTAAAGAATGAGAAGAGTATTTTCATGCATGCACGATACATTTTGGATTGAACTTTTTTTAGAATCCCACGTACGGTCAACTGAATAAATTAAAGCCCTTTTTTTATGCTTTACATTATAAGGAGCTTTAGAAGCATGGTGTGAAATGTAGTTAGTGTTAAAAACTAGAGCCTACCCCCACAAAATGCAATCATTAGAGTGGCACCACTAAGATGTGACCAGCTATGAATTGTGTAACAAGTGCTGACGTGGTTGACTAGAACAACACACACACACACAGACAGACATCAGTGGCTCAGGATTTCACTCCACACACTTGCTGATGAAGTCCATGAATCTTTTTGCATACTGTTCTGGGTGTACGGTTGAAATTTCAGCACCTGCGCCGTGTTTGACTGTTTTAGCTGCCTGGGCAGTGCGCTTCTTCATGCCATACTTGGTCAGGATATCTATTAAGGCCATGAAGTAGACTTCACGTTTTCCACTTTCTGGGAAACAAAATACAATTCATGCATTAACATGGACTTCTATATGAACATTTGAGCCATTGTATTAAATTTGTGAAAATAGTAACCAAAATTAAATTGAAAACAAAATGTCAATACCTTCACTGCTAAGAACACCATAACGTTCTAGATCAGGGTCTAACTCTCCTAGGAACTGAGGCATTGGAGTGACAGGCTGGGGTGAGTCTGGAGGACTAGGAGCCCCATCTGGATCATCCTCGTATTCTCCCTGGTCAAATACAACATTTTACATCCTTTACTTATTGTACAAAAATATTTCTTCTACAATTATGTGACAGAAGATGTCATACATGTACAATAAACACAATATATTCCACTGCATGTAACATACAATAATTGAGCTATTAGCTTCAATTCATCAAAGATTCACCATAACAAAAATATTAGTGATAGCCCTCTAGGAACTGTTGGGCCTCAACAGAGAATAGCCTTCCACAAAGCTCTAAATACAACTTATAAATGGTTGATAAAGCTTAGCAATGCTGTGGCTCCCATCATGACTAAAGACATTTCTTTCCCTTTAAGACAATGGTGACGAATAGTCATCTTATATTAAACAATAATTGTTTTAAGCACTAATGAGGAATATGAGCACAGCTGATGCTTGGCTAAGCTAAATAAATTTCCATTAAAAAGTGATGTCGAAAAAAAAATCCACATTGATTTCATTTTTTTTCAAATCAAAAAGTTTTTGGTTTTTGGCTATGCACAAACTATGCATGTTGAATAAGATACACTTTTTTGTAATTTAGCTTCAAAATTCAGTTAATGGGTGGGCAAATGTATTATAAATGTATTACAAACCAACGAAATGTATACAATTAAAATAACATTTGTTACATCAAGTTTGCATTTTGAAATAATTTACAACTATTGTTGTGATTTTTTTGTAATAAGGGAGTAAATACTATTTGCCTGCTATAAAATGAACAGGTAATGATTTAAGATATTGACAGAAAAAGTTTGGTTATTTGAAAGTGAGCACCACCAAAGAATGAGAGAAGCTGTACCTGGTCTCCACCTCCAGCTATTGAACCACCAGCTTCCACATCATCCTCTTCTTGTTCCTCTTCATCAGCACCAGAAGGCATGGCAAAGTTGATCCCAGACTCATCTTCCTGATCCCTATCATGGATGCCTACTATAAGACTATAGTCCATCAAGTGAAGGCTACTTAAAAACTGAAATAAAAACAACATAAACTTTAGAAATATTTGTGGAGATTCAATAAACAATCTCATTGTTGTTTTTAAGAACATGATATAAAAATACTTTAAACCCGATACCAAATATGTATTTGAAAATTAAAAGAAATGTAGTCTTACATCTACATCACTTTGCAAGGTCTCTAACAACTTCTTCTTCTCTTCTGGTCCAATATGAATTTTAGCACCATCATTAAGGAAATCATTATCTTTAAACGTGGGTAAGGTTTTTAACTGAAATATTCATAGGAAGATATTAAATAGACCACCATGGTTAAAAATATATATTTAAATCAGAATAAAAGTAGAAAACAGAAAAATTATAGTTGAATGCATGCATATCTTAATGTTTTCATTTTACCAAGTCTATTGAAACACCATTTGTTATGTTTTGGATGTGATTAGGTCCCAGAGGTGGTGGGGTGGATAGTTTCATTATTGTTTCCATTGTTTGCATGCCTTGTTACAGCTGATCTTTGAAATACACTACGGTTTTATGTCACAAAAAATAACCATATCATTAGACTTAGGGTTGGATTTATGTATCAGGTGCATAGCTAGGTGTGATAAAAAGCAGCACACTCAAAGATTTCTCTACAAAAAAAAACTTACCCTTTCTTTTTCACTAGCTTTTCTGTCTACAGTTGATCCCTAGAAAAAAATAATTTGAAATTTTTATCAAACAAGGAATTTGATAGAATTTTATTTTGCTTGAAAGTAAACCAAACAAGCAGTGAAATCTAGCATGTAATATGTAAGGTATGCATTTTTTTTAATTCTAAAGAATTGGGTTAGATTAATATTTTTAACCTCTATACATGATGTGGCATTTTTAAAATTTAATAAAAAAAGAAAGTGATATGTAATATAGTTCTAATAAATCAAAAAGAGAAAAGACTAACCTTAAGGTCATATTTTTTATGTATTGAGAGACGAGGGCTGAACACATTGCGCATAACAACAACATAGGTTTCCACATCATTGACTGTAATCCTATACATGGCTAGGTACTGGGGTAATAATGTTTGAGCATGGCATTCTACAATATACTGAAAGGAGAAAACACTGTTTACATGAACATTCAATGTTTAAAAAAAAAAAGACCACTACAATAGAAAATGTGTTTAATGCTAGAATGTACATAGGCATTTAGTGTGTACATGATTTTCATTTCTGAAGGTTCTTTTTCAGCGCTTTTATAAAAATTATTAGTTACATTTTCTAGCATTGTTTTTTTTTATAGACAATCCTAATTATCTTATCAGTCAATTTTTGTAACACATAATTTAATAAAACTAAAGTACATTTTATTCAGTTAGTTAAAATGATAGAATTCAAGATAATCTTTTACATAACATGAAATAGATGTGAAGCACTACTTATAAACTTTAGAATGTATATTCTCATATTGCTTAACCCTTTACCACCCTGCGCATCAGATATGGCACAAAATCTTTTAGTAAGAGCACTGGCCATGGTGCCAGAAGTGCTTTTGGTAAGTGGCAACATAAGTTTTTCTACCAGTTACAATTGTAAATTTTCTAACTGAAGCCAAAAGTCATTATTTTATTTTACACAATTTATTCCTTTATCACTAGATGTTAATTTTCTAATTTAAAAAAGCAACACTGAACAAATACACTTTGTAAAATCCACGTCTTATCTTCTATCAAATGGAATAAATGAATAAGAATTTGATTATTATGTATATGATCTAGTAATATCAACAGCAAAAATATTTCAAGAATTTTAGATGTTATTTTTTCATTATCTTAACTAAAGCCTTTTGTTATGAACAAAACAGTCCTGTCTTCTGGCAGCTGAGGAAGAAATTTTTTTAACGTTTGGCCAGCAATGTTTCTTCTGTGAAAAAAATTCATGAGCACAAAACATAAGTAGTGCGAGGTGTGCTCAACAATGTCTTGAACAGGCTAATATGTATTAAACTACAGTACAGCCACCCAGATTACAGGGAGCAATGAAGCTATGTGCTGTATCTTGTCTAGACAACACCATGACATACCTGATGATATTGTTTAAGGAGGTGATGCATCATTTCTACTTCTTCTGAGACCAGAGTCTTTATAAAGAATTTCTTGTCACGAGAGACTAACATGCGGGCGCCACTTCTTCCAGGTGAATCACATGACATTGGCTGCTGCTTCGACAAGGAATTCTAGACAAAAACAATTCAATTTAGGTGGTCACTTTACAAATATAAACACATGTTACACTAAAGCTAAACAAAGATATGGCGAATATCTTATTTAATCAAAATCTTTTAGTTTACTATTCTTTAATTTCCTAACTATATCATTTACTTTATTAGAACTTTAAAAACCCTTTGCAGAATAGTACAGTATATATAAGAGTTTAATTCCTACTGATACCGGTTATAATAAAAGACAGTTTATCAGCAAAAAAAAACAAAAAAAACATCATTGTAATAAGTATTATTTTATTATGCTCTACATATACCCTCACATTTTAAATACAGAATAAAATAACAAGCATATGATATAAGCAACCTTATGCCATAGATTTAAAAAGGCTAAATAAATTTGCAATAACAAAATGGTTACCATATAGTCCACATCATCTAATCCGAACCTTTCTCGTAGATTTCTGAACACAATGGGACAGTACTCTTTTACTTTGAATCTGCTTGGCATATTATCTCTGAAATATTTTAATATTTTAGATTGATAGCATAAAAAAACTAATTCTTTTTTAAAAGTAGAAAGAAGCAATCATCTGATAGTTTTTTACTTCATGGACCTTGGAGCTTCTTGTGTTCGGGAATTTATTTTTAGACTGAAAAAAGCTAATCTTATAATCCAAACAAGATCATGGCCATCAAGAAAATGCAATACAAGAAATCAAATAGCCCACAAGCAGTGAAGTTTTGATGAAGCCCCCCACACTTTCTGGGCAGAAGCTTTGTTTATCTGTTTAGATACAATTGTATTACCAATAATAACTTTCTTGTAAAAATGCAGCGAGGTCTAGAGGGGAATACAATTGAAAGTTTTTTTTCTAAACAAAGCTATGTTAAAATTTTACATCTACATCTGATATAATTATGCATGGTTATGTTACACCTATATTTTGTCAGAAGATTCAAAAAGAAAAAGTCTCAAAGATTCACAACCCAAAAATGTGAACTCTAAAGTATAGGTCAATTTCTTTCAACCAAAATCCAATCAAACATCTCATTTAACAAGGGAAGTAATATGAACAAGGATTTTCAGATTTAAAAAATGTACAATTATACATTTTTTCTAAATACCTATAAAAAATTTGGAAGAGTTGAGACTTTAAGGGCGATAAAAAGGAGCAAAGAGCATGCTTTATATGATATCTATATGATTGTTTGCATGCTGTCAGGTTCATAATGTAAGTTACAGAAGAGGTTTAGAACTTACAATAAAAGGAATTTACTGGTCTCTCAAGAAATGTTTTCAATATGCCTATACTTTTTTGTTTCAAGATTATTATTACACTGAATTTAATAACTATCAGATTTTTTACTTTTGTTTGTATTTAAGTATTGTAAAGATGTAAGAGTAAACCAATATTGAAGTTCTAGATACAACACCACTATATTTAATTAATTAATTCTGTTTCTTCTAAATCAAGTAGACACCCCACACAAACAACTCTTGTTCAGCGATCTTTTTACAGTACAATGATCTTACTTCAAGAAAAGATGGGAGTTCAGTTTTTCAATTGTTATAACTTTAAGACAATCAAAACTATTTTAATTTAGCCCCTTAAGAAATGCCTGATATACTGCAACTTTGATAGAATGTAGCATGAAAAGTACTCACTTGTTATACATATGATTATCCACCCTGATTTTACTGTAAGATTTAAAATCATCTGGCATCAACATGACCCTTAAATTGACATGGTTCAGCTCATTAACCTGTGGAAAAATTAGATATAAGAAATTGATACCTGGCATCAAAATCACACTTAGTTTGACATGGTTTAGGCCGTTCACCTGTAGTTAAAAATATTATTAAAATGTAGAAAAAAAAAATACATGTTAAAAAGCAAATTACACTTATCTGGAGCTGATTATAGTTTATAAGTTCTTTTTTAAAAAAATAAGACTTAAAAAAGTACAAAAAAGCTCAGTTTTGTAATTTTCACACACACACCTACAAAAATACTTTAGAATTTTTTATTAGTTATGAAACATTACATTTTATTTTATGCTTATTGATCTTTTAAGGAGGGCTTGTCATAAAAAATATCAATAATTGCAGTTACCAAGGTTACCAGCTCAAGTATTCTGAGCTGAAAAAAATCAGTGGCAAGTTAATTTGCTCATAACTATAGTTATAATGTTGGAAAAACTGTTCAATTTTGGTAGAGAAATGCTGAATCTGATCTTTTAATTAAAATAATAACACTGGGAAGTAAGATTAAAATATCCTGAATAAAATCAAGTATCAAGTCACACGTATTGTTGACTATATAGCTAAGTTTTTTTTTTTTAATTTAGTGGTGCTGTTGGTGGTATGACAATAAGAAACTTCTACATTGGTGAGAATTAGCTTAAAAAATAAAATAATTTTATGATAGCTGTTTATATTGAAAAATAATTACCAGCATCAACTGATTTTATAACTTTTTAAAGAAGATTATTAATAACATTTAATTAAATATTTAAAGATACCATTTAATTAAACATTTAAAGATACTGCAAGTATTTTTTTAATATTATAGTTTAAGGTCTAGAATTTATAGATCTTATTTTTAATTCGACTACAGCAAATTTTCTATAACCTTCCCATATATAAAAATCTTGTCATTAAGCTTAAACATTCTAACTAGTAATAACAATAATAAGTATTGACCAGTTTGATGATAGTAACCTAGATAGCCTAGACTAGTAACATATGCCATTCTAATTCTACCTACATGGTAAGATAGGCAGGATGGTAGAAGTAATATCTGTCTGTTTACCAACTATTAGACCCACCATCAGCTGCTAACATTGGTTAAAACAATGTCACCAGATGAATCAGTTTACAGACTGACTGTTGAGTTTTAACTTTAGTCTAGGGATAGTGCCAGAGTAGTGCCAGAGACAAAGGTTGTGACAGTGCTTCGCTAAATAATTTTAAATGATTGTAGTAATGTAGATAGTCAGATATGGCTCTGGCAGCAATGATTTTTTATTAAGCCGAACGTAATATTTTACAACTTTTTTTACAACTTTTTTTACATTTTACAACTGTTTTATTATTCCTAAGCTAACTTATTCCATTTCAAAGTATATCAATTACAAGTTAACTAAGCATAGCATATATGGTCCAAACTAATTTACAGACTGAAATAATTTTGTTAAATATACAACTCATTCATTTTATATCGCCAAAAATAGTGAAAAAGTAATTTGACAACTAAGTCTACAAATAACATTTAAGTTAAACTGGTTTATATTCTCAGTTTCTTGTGGTCATTATGCCTTGCATTTATTTTGAATTCACTGATTTTTAAAGTCATTGTTAAAATGCTTACTCAGTCAAAATTACATTAAAACAATATTTTGTGTTCTCCTCAGTAGAAAAATAAGTATGACAAAGATCATTATAATGTATGATGTCATCAATCTTAAATTTAAATACAAATTTCAAATAATTATTTTTGTAGTGCTGCTTTTAATCAAGTATGCTGAATTTTTTTTTTATTATACCTTTGCATTGAGATGAAAACTGTTTTTTTATTCCAAATCAAGTCAGCTGTTCAGTTAAAAAGGAAACTTAGATAAGAAATTAACAAAACATTATTTATTTTTTTATTTACAGGTTACCATTAAATTAATCAGGACATTGATTCTATATTTATAATTATTAGTTGATAGTATTATGCTAGACAGATTAATTTTGTGCCTTCACCCCCATTTATAAATAATTATTCCCCCCAATATGTAAAGGTTGGGGTGCTTTCTTTTTACCAGTCACTCACTGTCCCTTAATTTTATTTTGATGTCCCACAAGTGATGTAGAAAAACAGTTAATAAAGTAAATCAATCTGTCGAGCTAATTAACAATCATTATCAATCTTTTCTTTTTAACTTTGTCTGAAATGGAAATTGAGAACATTTGACACTTAGTTTTTAAATTTCAATATTGTCTTCTCAATGCATGTCTAACTAAAGACTCTTCCTTTATAACATAATTAAAAATTAGTCAGATAGCTAACAAGCTTAATAAATAAACTAAAACTACACGCCACAACTAATATAATAAAATATAATTATAAGCCAGGCCTACTCTATATAAAATAAAAAGGCCAAAGCCCTAGGACCCTAATTAATATAATAATAGGCCTAATATTGAACTTGAAATGTGAAAATTAGCCGTACATAAGCTAAAAATTTATTGTTTGGATAACTGAGGATACAGAGGTTTTTCTGAAAAATGGGTTTGTTATGTTGTTAGTAGTAATAGTAGTGTTGAAATATCTATAATTTTTATGGTTAGAAATATGGGTTAGGCATATGGTAGGACTGGAGTTGGGGTTAGCTTTGACATTAGCAAGCTTTGAGTCTATATTTTTGAATTTAGTTAACTAAAAGAACCAGCAGCCTCGCCCCTTTTTAAGAAGATTCTAAGTTCTAAGTATTATCTGCTGATGACACTCATCAATAAAAATCCCCATTTGTTAAAAATTTCATTGGGCCAATAAGTTTTAGATCTAGATCTAGTGTCCACTCAAGTCACTCTCTAATGGGCAAGGATGTGTTCTAGGCAGTCTAGGGCAAGACCTATCAATATTTTTATACTATTCATAGTTTTACAGAACTGTCAGTTAGTTAAATTATTGGCCAGGAGCTGGCAGGAAGTGGTTTGTGTTGTACTGTGAACTGACTACAGTTTATGTAACAAGTAAACCATAGGCCCTCAAATGTAGATCTAAATGAAGTAATGATCTTTAATAAGTTAAAAAATTAACTCACCGTGTGATTTACACCCCACATCAACACACTCAGAAGAGGTTCATTAGCTCTGAATAATTTTAGCTTCGGCGCAACAGCCTTGACTTTGATTTGTTTCCTCTTTGTTGATGACATTTTCTTATTTAAATGAATATTGCACTTAGCCGGTCAATCAATAAATCAGTTTTACGAAACCAAGACAATTTGATTAGGAAAGCTAAACGGTCCCATAAAAAAGAAACATACGGCTAAAAAATTCAATCACATTCTCCGTCGGTAGGCGATTACACTTTGTAAACAAGATGGCGCTACCCAGCATTCATCAAAATGCAGGGTGAGCAACTCTGAAATATCAATGATCTTCGCCTTGATATTTCGAGTTCTAGATCTATAATTAACTATGCAAAAATCGAGCAGGTCTAATGGTTGTCTTGTGAAGATAACGCATATTGATAAAATCCTGTCGCATTGCTAAAATAATGCAAGCTATTAAAAATGGAGGTCTGCTGTACAATCATGTATCTAGATCTAGAATCTAGATCAGTGGTTCCCAACCTTTTTCAAGTGGCGACCCCCTTTTATAAAAAGTAAGTGACCCGCGACCCCCATAGAATTAAAAAGCCGAAATTAGTATGGAAATTAACAAGCACTAAAATAAAATTTTCTAGTAGACTTTCAATATGAACTACTTTTGATAACCGTTTTAATAGCATGAGTAAAATTGCATACTATTCACTAAACCTTTGTAGTTAAGTTTTTAGTTTAAAAAAATTTTGTTAACACCAACATATGTCATTATAATTATCTTAATTTTGTTTTTAATCGAAGAATAGTGTTGAAAATATATTCTCGAAAAGTCAATCAATTTTACGTTTGGGTATGAATGGTGAATACTACACCAAATTTGTGTTTGCAGTTTTTCATCTTACTCAGAATCATTCTGCAAATCAAAGAATTCATCTTGTAATTCATCGGAAATGCTGGCAACATCAAGGGAAGAAGAGAATGGGTAATGCATAAAAGCAGATTCTTCTTTTTTCAGCTCAGAGAAATAGCGATGCAGTTCGTTTTCAAGAGATTCAAGATGCCCAGAAATCGCTTCTTTCAAAATTTAAATTATCTCACAATCAGATTCATCTACCACACCGCAGAGTTTCTCAAATTTACAATATTTCCAAGATTTATTTTCTTTACCGATTTTGCAGCTTTGATAAAAATGCCCCGAGATTATCATGTAAAGTTATAATATTCGTTCATTTTCCCTGAAGCTTCAGGTTAAGCTTATCTTGATGTTCGAACACATCTGCTAGGTATGATACTCTCTCCAACCACTCTATGTCGTTTTAAGTATACCACAAAGTCTGGTTTCCTTTGCACTTCCAAGAACAATTTGATTTCAGATTTCAATTCAAAAACACAATTTACAATATTTCGTGTGACAGCCAGCGTACTGTAGTGTAGAAGAGCAGAACCTCGTGATCTATATTAATTTTTTGCTCAGTTCTTTGAAGGTTCCAGATTTTATATAATTTACGACTCATCCTAGCAATGGACTCTTGATGTCGATTGGTTAGGGCAGTGGTTAGGGAGCTAAATCTTTTCTGTTTTCTGAAAGCCCGATTTTGAGCTAAACATAGATGGCGCACCATCCGTACAAACCACCACAGCCGTTCTGAAGCCCCCCCCCCCCCCCCCCGAAAAAATTCTACCGCCCCTCTCCCCCCCTTCTTCCCCCGAACGAAATGAAATTTATATAATTTATGTAGAAAATATATACTTTTAACACTGTCCGCCCCCGCCCCCGAAGAAAGTCTACCGCCCCACCCCCCCCCCCTCCCGAAAATTTCAAATGCCCCCCCCCCCCCCCCGGAGAAAAAAGTCTGGAAGAAACACTGAACTCACGTCTGTTGATTTATCAACTTGAAACGCAAACAATGGTGAAAGCTTAATTTCAATAAAAATGTGTTATTTAATATTTACGTACATGCAGCGTTTGATGAGATTTTCTCCTGTTTTTTTTTTTTTTTTGCTTGGCATTTTCTATCGCGACTTTATTTGATGCTTGCACTAATGCTGGTGAAAACTTCCTGTTCGATCAAGTCTCTGGCGTTTGCAACTAGCTTCTTACCGACGAAAGAACTCCATATATTTTTGGTGTGTTCCGAATGACTCGTCTCAAATGACGTTTTAGTTTTGAAGATTTCATAGATTCGTGACTGAGAACAACTTTGTACAGTACATTTCCAGTGATTTTAATGAAGCCGAATTTCAAAAATTCTTCTAAATATTTATGTTTTGTTTCAAATTACTAAGGTTTAGTATACCAATTGGCGACCCCCCAGAAAGACCTTCGCGACCCCCAGGTTGGGAACCCGTGATCTAGATCTAGATCAAGTTCAGTAAAAGGCAGTAAAAGCTTTTGAGAATCAGTGCACTTGGCATTCAAAATAAGGAAAGCAGTTTGGGTAGCAGCGAAAAAGATAAAAAAAATAACGTTAGATGATCGTTAAATGTGTAATGAAAGACTACAAGCATAGCAGGTTGTTTTTTTTTTCAAAAAGGCAAATGTCTCATTGTGAGGGGGCGCACTTAGGGGTCATCCATAAATGACGTCACGCTTTTTTTGACGATTTTTACCTCCCCCCTCCCCTCCCTCACACATCTTCACAAAAAGCCAGACCCCCCCCCCCTTCCTAAAATGACGTCACACCTCAGCCTACACCCCCCTCAAAATTGCAGTTGAATTTTTGTTAAAGCATCGATATTTTTCCAAAATCTAGTCTGAACTCTGTCAACATAGAGTATTTCAATCAATTCCTATTACAATTTATTAAAACAGTTTTCTAAAACGCGAAATAACGGCTAAAACTCGTTTTCTAATATTGCTTTTATATAATGCAAAAGTGTAACGTCGCACCATCTGAACCCCCCCCCCCCCTCATCACACACCGTCACAAAATTATGGACTCCCCTTCGAGTGTGACGTCATTTATGGATGACCCCTTAAAAATATCCGGGGGGTGGGGGAGGCACACTTCAGCAGATGCAGTCGTCAAAGTTTCTTCCAGGAATATCTTCGGGTCTGCCCCCCCCACCTCCGAACGAAATAGAATTTGTATAGAAAATATATACTTCTGCCCCCCCCCCCCCCCACCCCCACTGCCGGTAAATTTAGTCCGCCCCCTGAAAATATCAAGTGCCCTCCGTCTAGAAAAAAGTCTTGAAGAATCACTGGGTGTAGTAGAGTCACAGTGCAGCGGCAGGGGGAGGGTGACGCCAAAATAAATAAAAAGGGTAATTTTAATGAGAACAATTCTTCTTTTCCAGTTATTTTAATTGCTTCTTATGGTCGTATGCATCTTTAGACATAAGGGATGAGGGTGACACCAAATTCCATATAATTTTTAACTGGGTTGATTTGCAATAAATGTCGTCTTGAGGATATTCACCAGACAAGCGAGCAGGTTTTGGCAACAAATCAAGTTCCGCCCCTGTCTACACTATGTTTGTTATATTCACCCTTGAATTTAAACATGATTTTTTGTAAACTAAGCCCCTTCCCCCCCCCCCCCCCCCCGCCCCACACACACCCTCCCCTCCCACAATGGCAGGCTTAAGTTTACTTCAAGTGCTCCTTTGAACGAACCTTAAAATTGCAGCCACATCTTAAAATTTAAAACTCGAAGTAAAGATAATAATCATAGTTATTATAAAATTGTTGACGTCATTTTGTACAATTAATGAACCATTATTGCCTGCTTTGTTTTCTCACACAATATTATGTGCCTGTGGAGAATATTGACGTTCAATACTGGTTTCTTGGTTAGGAATAATTTAATGCTTATGTTAAAAGGATGTTTACGACTTTACGACAAAGGTGTCCAAAGCGAGAGGGGGGGGGGGGGTGATTTTGTGACATGTGAGATGAGTATGAGGCGGAGATGGCATGGATGGGGGGGGGGGGGGGGCAGATAGAGTGACAACACACTTTTGCATTTAAAAAGTTTGTCAGAAACATAATACACTTAATTTTAGCGGTAGTTTTTTTTTTTTTAAACCAACTATATTTAAAAATTGCATTAGAAATTGATTAATATACTCTACGATGACCGAGCTCTGTAAATATTTTTATATAAAAAAACTTCGATTTGAATTAAATTATTTTCATATTCTAGGTCGAGATATATATATGTAACTGGGGTGGGCCTAACTACCAGTTACAAATGATAACGAACGAGAAGCCGCGACGCAGTATGAAATCTGACGCAACCATAACAGGTGGCTTATTGGATCGGTCTGATAACAATCTCAAAGCCAACGCGTGCTATTTTGGGAAACGGTACGAGAAGTTTCAGACGAGCTGTCAACTTTGATGGATGGGACGCAGATGTTTTAGTGAATCGGACGGTACGTCAGAAACTGCGACATTAGTATTCGGATACATCGATTACAAGTATCGATTACGGAAATGGAGACAAGTACGACTACGATTTCAAGGCATAAATAGGAGGGGACGGCAGAACTCGCTCCTCTTCCCGTTTCGAGGCTCTTACCTCTTTCATCGCTCGCTTAGATCAGTCAGTCTGTGTGACTATGTCAAGTCGGTTATAGAACGGGTTAGCCGTATTGTGTTAAGGAGGATTATAGACATGTGGATTCAGTTATATGAAGCCTAGTGAAGGACTGTTAGGGGTCAGTTGATTCAGACTATTATTGAGAAGCATTCCTGTTGATTTATTGTGTTATTATGAAGCATTTCTTGATTCATGTAATAAAGGATCAATAGCGAACCTGCATCTTGAGTATCTATACTGTGGTCAATGTTGTCTAGAATGAGTGGTTAAACTCGTTAACACGTGGCACTACAGGCAATTAGGTCTCATTACATGTGGCGTTGCGAGCATGGTAACTGTTGGCTCGTTACAATTGGCGTTGTCGGCAGGATAAATGTTCGCTCGTCACAATTGGCGCTGCGATCAGGATGAATTCAACTAGACTTGCCGTTTAAGGCACCTATAGTCAACCTTGTGCATAACTGTGTTTAGTGTGTGTGTGAATTCGGACATTCAGGAACTGTGAAAATTGAGGAACGAGGAAAAATTTTTCATACACACACGGTAAGAAAGAACTCTTTTTTTTTAGTACTTAAGGAAGAAAATGTCTACTCTGGACGAGAAGCAGACCCATATAGTGGTCCTACCCAGAGAGTCCCATATTAACAAATTTTACGGGGACGGAGATCCAACTTTAACCAACAGGTTCAGTGAAGAGGTCAAAGCGGCCTGGGCCTCGAGACATATGTCACCAGAGGAAAGATTAAGACTGCTGATGGGCAGTATAGGTGAAACGGTTAGGGCAGAGGTTAAGTGCCACGATAGGACCGTCCAATCAGATCCAGATAAGGTGCTAGATCTGATTATGGAGACCTTTGGGGAGAGACGGTCGGGAGTGCAACTGCTATCGGGATTCGTGGGCTTAAAGCAGAGAATGGCGGAGAGTGTGATGGAGTACTCACACAGGATGAACAGGGCCTTTGATTTGGTAAAGGGCAAATCACCGGACATTGATGTACGCCTACTGAGGGACCATTTCATCGAGGGGCTAGCAACCCCGATCTTAAGGAGAGAGTTGAAAGAGGAGGTCCACAAAGACCCGCAGTTGACCTTCCTTCAGGTCAGGAACTCAGCGATCCGCAGGTCCGAGGATGAGGACCAATCGAACTGTTCGGTGGACAAAGTCTCTGTGCCTGAACAGAGACAATCCCCACCCACAGGGGCCGACACGATGGAGACCATGATGGCTCAACTGTTGGCCCACCTAGAGAAGGTTGACCAACGCTTGAAGTGGTTGGAAAGCAGGTCAACAGCTGAGAATCAGGAAAAGAACGGTACAAAACAGGGACGGGTTGGACGGCCGCGTCCTGCCAAGCCATCACTCCAATGGACGGCCGACGGTCGACCAATTTGTTTGTCTTGTTCACAACCCGGACATATGGCACGGTACTGTCCGGTGAAACGATCGCCCTCTGTACGGCAGGTCAAGGCTACAGAGCGGCGAGGTAATGACTTAGTAAACAAAATGACAAAGAAACACAGTAAGGAGAAAAAGAAAGGCAAAACACAACTAATGGAAAAAATGAACTGTGAAATGAACTTGAATGTTGAACAGTTTCAAGTGAACAATTTGTTGGTAGAGAAAAATGATGATAAGAAGAAAATTGGTAGACTTAATAAAGGAATTCAAAGTCTAACCAGGAAACTGGATAGGGAAAGTTCATGCAAATTAAAAGCACAGGAGAAATGTTCATCTTTAAAGTGTCTGTTATCGGAAGAAGTAAATAAAAATAGTAGACAACAGAACAGTGTTGGCAAACTAGAAGAAATGAAAGAGTCTCAAACAAGACTTGAAGAGAAATTATCCGATATTGAAAAAGAACTTCAAAGTACAGCAAGGCTGGGATCCATCGAACAGCGATGGGCAGCAGAATTGGCACTCGTTGACCTAGAGAGAAAACATCGCCCGGGGCGGTCCAAGGTCAATGCGGACGCCTTATCAAGGAATCCTTACGAGAGACCGGGTGATGAGGAAGAAACACTGACAGGAATATGTGAGGTCAGAGCGTCAACAGATATCCCTCATGGGGTACAAGTGATGCAAAACGGGCAGACCGGGGTGGAGCACATATCCACAGAGCCCGGACTTATGGACATTGGTGATTTTAGTTGCCTTAATCACAAAGAGATAAGAAATGCCCAGAGAACGGATAGTGGCTTACAACCGCTATTGAAATACGTCCAGGAACAAAAATTCCCAGGAAGAAGGGAAAGAGAACAATTTGGTCGAGAAACAAAGAAAATACTGAGTCAGTGGAACCGTCTCAGTATAAAGGATGGTGTTCTCATGCGGAGAATTCATGACCAAATTGATGGCACAATACACCAGGTGGTGGTGCCGGGACAATTACGAGAAGAAGTGCTAAGGTTGGCACATGACAGGGCAGGACACCAGGGTCAGGACAGGACGCACAAAATATTACGACGGAGGTGTTACTGGCCCAATATGGAAATGGAGGTCAAACGCCATTGTGAGGCTTGTGTGAGGTGTCAGCATGCGAAAATGCCAGTTGTCAAAATGAGACAGCCATCAGGACACCTACTGGCGACAAAACCACTAGAGATTGTGGCTATGGACTTTACGTCGTTGGAGCAATCATCGGATGGGACGGAACATGTGTTGGTAATGACTGATGTATTCACCAAATGGACTGTGGCGGTGCCCACACGAGATCAGACTGCCAAAACAGTGGCAAAGGTATTAATAGAACATTGGTTCATCAAATATGGCATACCAAGACAATTACACTCTGACCAAGGAAGGGCTTTCGAGTCAGAAGTAATTAACCAACTGTGCAGCCACTACGGGATCAACAAATCTAGAACAACCACATTTAATCCGAAGGGAAACGGACAGTGTGAACGGTTCAACCGCAGCATGCATGATTTGCTGCGTACGCTAGAACCTGAACAGAAAAAACGTTGGCCTGATTTTCTCCCAGAGTTGGTATATCTATACAACTGCACACCCCATGCCACAACCGGCTTTACGCCATACATGTTGCTGTTCGGACGAGAGGCTCGACTCCCTCTTGATTTGTTCCTAGGAAAAAGGGAGAGTATGACTGGCTCATACACCGCACTGGAATATGTGAATGAACATATGAGAAGAATTAGAGAAATGTACAGGGTAGTACAGGAAAGACTAGAACATGAATCTCGGCGAAGGGAACCGCCGATACAGACGAAGGACCCGCCACTCAAACTGAATGACAGGGTATTACTGCGTAGCCACCCGTTAGGCAGAAACAAAATCCACGATCTCTGGGGACAGGAGATATGGCAAGTCGTGGAGATGCCTAAAGCAGCAGGTGGCCCCTTTAAGATAAGACCCATCGATCACGCCAAACCGGATCGGTGGGCGAATATTGCTCAATTAAAGAAATATTGGAATAGGCAAGAAGAGCAGTTACACACAGAGAAACCCAAGACAATTAGGGAACCGGAAGTTATAACGGAAATTCACATACCCATTCCGGAACCATATCACCATCAACAGAACAACCGCGATACGCAAGGGGAGGATACCGGCAACAATGAGGATCCCGGTCCCTCCAGAAGCAGAGAGACAGTAGACCATCAGATAAGTGGTCCGCGGAGAAGTTTAAGGAACAGAAGGAATACGAAATTTTTTGTTAGCAACCATCAATTCTTTCATGGTCGCGCTGGTATGAAAACAGACTGTTCAAAGAGCTATAGAAGTGAACTGGTGAAGGCACCAAATGGAAAGGGTGGATGTGAATTCTAGAACTGTTTTGTGTCTCAGGAAGATGATGTAGACACAGTTGATATGTGAAATAGGTATAACTGTCAATCGTATACGAATGGAACGTCGTGGACAGTGAGTGGAACAATAAATTTTTTTTTACGACTGTGCGATTGACTTTGGAGGAGTGCACCTGCCAGGCGTTGTTTGTGGTTGAAAACACACAAAAAAAGCAGGGGTGGATGTAACTGGGGTGGGCCTAACTACCAGTTACAAATGATAACGAACGAGAAGCCGCGACGCAGTATGAAATCTGACGCAACCATAACAGGTGGCTTATTGGATCGGTCTGATAACAATCTCAAAGCCAACGCGTGCTATTTTGGGAAACGGTACGAGAAGTTTCAGACGAGCTGTCAACTTTGATGGATGGGACGCAGATGTTTTAGTGAATCGGACGGTACGTCAGAAACTGCGACATTAGTATTCGGATACATCGATTACAAGTATCGATTACGGAAATGGAGACAAGTACGACTACGATTTCAAGGCATAAATAGGAGGGGACGGCAGAACTCGCTCCTCTTCCCGTTTCGAGGCTCTTACCTCTTTCATCGCTCGCTTAGATCGGTCAGTCTGTGTGACTATGTCAAGTCGGTTATAGAACGGGTTAGCCGTATTGTGTTAAGGAGGATTATAGACATGTGGATTCAGTTATATGAAGCCTAGTGAAGGACTGTTAGGGGTCAGTTGATTCAGACTATTATTGAGAAGCATTCCTGTTGATTTATTGTGTTATTATGAAGCATTTCTTGATTCATGTAATAAAGGATCAATAGCGAACCTGCATCTTGAGTATCTATACTGTGGTCAATGTTGTCTAGAATGAGTGGTTAAACTCGTTAACACGTGGCACTACAGGCAATTAGGTCTCATTACATGTGGCGTTGCGAGCATGGTAACTGTTGGCTCGTTACATATATATATATATATATATATATATATATATATATATATATATATATATATATATATATATATATATATATATATATATATATATATATATATATGCGTGTTTGTGTCTGCATCCACCTATGTAATGAGAAATTAACGTTACAAATTCGATTCGTGACAATCACTGGAGTAGGATTTTAAATTTAGTTTTCTTTTTGCCACTTCTCAAAGACATCTAACTTTGTTCTATTTTTATTTTCGACCCGAGCTGTACCTTGACATTAAACTGTGTATGGATTCCTGTACATCAATAATTCCAAAGCACAGAAATGCTTAGGGATAAGGGTGTTATTGAAGTGTTTTTTTTCCTTCTCTTTCCCTATGTTCTGTCTCATCGATTTTTTTCCCCCGCGGAACTTGAGTTCTCAGTTTTCCCGTCCCTGAGATAAATTAGTGTTTGATTCTGTCCCCTCCTATTCTGTAGCTTCGATTATTTACTTTGTCGTGTAGGGGGATGCCCCTTCTTCCCCCACCACTGGGTTCGATTCTAGTGCTTTGGCGCGTTTAAAGATTATCCTCTTAATAAGTAATTTGAAAGCCTCCCCTGTAGGGAATAGCATAAACCTTATGATTTAGTGTTTTATGTTTTTAAGTTATTTTATACAATCAAATCATTCTAGAGTGTTAAAAATAATTCACTCCCCCCACCCACCCCAAACATAATATGCCTTCTTTTTAAAAGTATCTTCATAAAAAGTAGCCCACAAAAATGTGTTGTATTGAAAAAATAGTCCATTAGAAGTGTATTGAAAAAGTAGTCAATCATAATGTGGTGTATTGGTCAGAGCGAGATCACTTATTAACCACCCCCTCCCCCACCAGAGTTTCTTCCAGGCATCTCTTCGGGGGGGCGAAGCCCCCCCGAAAATATTTTACCGCCCCCCCCCCCCCCCCCGAACGAAATGAAATTTATATAATTTATATAGAAAATATATGCTTTTAACAAGTGCCCCCCCCGGAGAAAAAAGTCTGGAAGAAACACTGTCCCCCACATGTTCCATCTTTTTTTTTCAAAGTATCTTCATAAATAGTAGTCCACAATAATGTGTTGTATTGAAAAAGTAGTCCATTAGAATGTGGAGATCACTAATTTAAAAATAATGAATTATTTCTATTTCTATTCCGCTGTGTACTTGTCTAGTGTTTCACTTCCGTTTATCTCGCCCGTTAAGACAAACGCGAATCAAATTAGCGCGATAGTGTTACTGACCTGATTTAATTTTAAACGCCGGGCAGTTGAACTTCCTTGATTTAAATTCTCTAGCAAACAAGACCAAGGAAGTAACAAGGCTAGGGGAGGTTAGCAGACTAGGGGACTTAACAAGACCTGGAGGAGGTTACAATACTAGGGGGAGGTAAAGTGACTAGGGGAGGTAACAACACTAGACGGAGTTAGCAAGACTGTAGTTTTATATCACACTTGTAGTTTTCTTTCAACTTTTGAGCGATTTCCGGTAAACGTAAGTGGTACATACTCGATTTCCTGTTTCTCAAAAGCCGATAACTTGAGCACCATTTAAGTTAGGTAGACGAAATTTCATTTAAAACAATTGAATTATAGGCCCTATGAGCTGGTTGCTTTCAGGTTTTGAACAATTTCCGGTAGCCGAAAGTGGTGCTTTACTCTATTTCCGTAGGAACAAGATAACTTCGTACTATTTCAGTTTGGTCGACGAAATTTCATACAAATTGTATAAGACCTTATACTTTTCTGCTCCAGGCATCTCTTCGGGGGAAGGGGGGCCTGAGCCCCCCCCCCCCTCGAACGAAATTGAATTATATAGAAAATATATACATTTAACAGTGTCCGCCCCCCCCCCGAAAATTTCAAGTGCCCCCCCCCCCCGGAGAAAAAAGTCTGGAACTGGAAGAAACACTGAACCCAAGTCATTAGCTCAGAGGCGTAGCGACCCTTCCCGGCGCCCGGGGACAAACTTTCAATTTGGCGCCCCCCCCCCCCCCCCCCCCCCAGGGAGCAAATTTTCAATTTTACACCCCCTCCTTAACTTTTCGATTTGCATTCCCCCCCCCCCCCCTCATACTGCAATTATGCAGCTAAATTTACATTTTAATTTGTTTTTACAACCCATTTTGCCTTCCCCTAAGGTCGGCGCCCGGGGACATATGTCCCCACTGCCCCCCCCCCCCCCCCATCGCTACGCCTCTGTGTTAGCTATCATGAATTTGAGAATGCTGTCAGTTGTCACCGCTATTTCCGGAGGTTCTTTTTTAGTTGAAACTTTCTTGTTTACACTACTTGCACTAAAAACTTGTTGGTAAAATGTTCTAAATGATACGAATTCCTGCACTACTTCAGTTCCACTTTCAACAACATCCGAGTACGTCACTGCTAATTGCTCCAAATGTATCAAATTGTCATCTAATGCAAAATGTTTTGGGTCTAAGCTACTAAACTTGGAAGATACAACTTTAAAATTTTTAAACCTTGTGTTTGTACTAGTTATGATAGAGTCCAGTGACAAGAAATAAGTTTGAACAATGAACTTTTTCCTAGAGTCAGATATCTGATCTTACTCTGCACCTTCGTCATGGAATCTTTTCCGTTTGTATACCCTGTGTTGCTTATACTCCGTACGAATATCACATTTCTCAGCCAGTTCAGTGGCTTCGTTCTCAATCTGCTCAAATTCTGATTCAAATTAATTTCTCCAGCTTCTCATCTCATTTTCAAAAAATCTGAATTAATCGAAAAGCTGTTAACACACCAATGCTACTCTTCAGTAAACAAATGGATAAGTTAAAAGCCTTTTCAGAATTCTCTTCCAGATCACTGAAACCAGTGGCGTAGCGAGGTCGGGTGTTACCCGGTGCGCCCCTCCCCCCTCAAACTTTCGATTTCCACCCCCCTCAAACTTTCGATTTGCACCCCCCCCTCAAGTTTTTCTCTATATATTTTGATATTTTTTGCCTTGGTGTCACCCCTCTAAATGGTGTCACCCGCTGCGGTCCGCACCCCCCCTCGCTACGCCTCTGACTGAAACAACTAAGAACTCAAGTCTCCATTGTCCCATGAATTCACTTCCCTTCGACAATCAGTTTGGAAATGAAGCTTTTAACTTCACTGTCAACTATTCTTCGCTATGCAAAATCTCAATCTAGAGTACTGGTGTATTTTGCTAATAAACTATGAAGTTACTTTTAAGCTGCAAAGCATTTTTTTTTTTTTTTTTTTTAAATATATAAACTACGCTTTTACGAACTTTCTTTAAGATTTTATCGTGTAGCATTTATGAAAATAATCTATTTTATTCCATTTGTTGACAACTTTTTTTTGGTAAAAACAAATTGTAATAAGCTATTATATTAAAAAATAAAGAAATAAATGATCTGATTAAATTTGAAAATCTATATATATAATTCTCTTCTTGGAGACGGTAGAAAACAAGCTGTAAGCGCGCCTTGCAGTCCCCTCTCTTCCTCTCTAGGAAGACTGGTGAGCTGTGGTTCACGCTAAATGTTTACAATCGTAGAGCCGGGTTTAGTGACGGCTATTAGGGGCAGATATTTAGTTTGTAACAATTTTAAACTTAGGGGAGGTAACTAAGAGGAGGCTGCTTTCACGGGGGGGGGGGGGGGGGGGTAGGGGTTGGGGGAAAGGAGGGGTGGGGGTAGTACCGTCCTTAACGACCCACTGATAGTGTTTTAAAGCAAATATTTTCCGTGGCAGCATTGGTACTGTCGTATTCACAAATTATGAATTACTGAAAAGTAGAAATAAAACAACTAAATAGCGGCGTATGATGCGCCGCGGGTCGGCTCGTTTCAATGAAATGTGTAGGCTTACACTGATCCATGTTAGCAGAGTAGTTATTTCCCCTGCTGTTGCCTGCTTTTATAGACTTAACAATCTTTTTAACTAGCGGCTAAAAAAATATGTGAGTAAATTGCTCGTACATTGGTGCGTGTACAATTTAAAATGTGATTATATTCACCGTTTGGCAAATCTGCTGTCATTGGCTGAAACTGGTATATTTTTAAAAATAAAAATTATATATTTTTCCTATTTCGTCAGGGAGGCGGTGGGCACGGACGTGTTTATCGGGGGCGCGACGGCGGCTCAGTGCCCACTCGGAATGAATGAGGCCTTAAAGAAACCCTAAAGACTGTTACAATTTTTGAGTTCATTAAATATCTCTAAAGCGGGTTCCTGAAATATAAGCAAATCAGCCAAGGGAGGACAAACATATTTTTTTTTTAAGAAAACCACTTTTAATAAGCTTTGTCTTTCTATTGACATCGATCTAGATCTATCTAGATTTAAAATGAGATCTGTTAGGGCTTAGGGCCTAAAAGTAAAATGTATTGAATTTTTGGACTAAAAATATTACGCTATAAAATTAATTTAAAATGTACAAAGGCAATAATTAAATATCGGTTTGTTTTATTGAGAATATATTTTTTTCCCATTAGGCCTATTTTGGAATAATCTAAAAAGATCTAGATCTAGATCTAAACAGAGGCGTAGCTAGGGGGGGGGGGGGCGGGGGGGGGCGGCCGCCCCGGGCGCCGACCCTATGGGGGCGCCAAAAGGGGTGGGAAAAAAATTTTAAAGCTGATTTTATGCT